>NW_024582496.1:648672-658672 GCF_018398535.1 Haplochromis burtoni | reverse complement strand
TAAAAAGCCAGACCAGGAAAATCTCCTTCATGTTTTTCTATGTTTTATTCTCAGTTACTTTCACACAAAGGCATCTGCTGTGATGTTCACAATTCTGAAGAAGTCAGTACTGATAAATGATCAGAATTATAATATTTCTGACTGTCTGAGGCTAAGTTGAATCGAATCGGGACTTTGAAAACCGGAATCGATGGATTATAGAAATCAGTGATGATACCCAGCCCTAGTGAGCAGCCTAGGCACGACAGAAGTGGATGTAGCTGTAATAGGAAAAGAACTATTGCTAACTTTTCTGTTAAGGCCTGATCCTTCTGAAATTCATAGCCAGTGCTCTGACACTGTGTCATCAATTTTTGAATGTTGAAAAAGCACAGTGTATCCAGAAAAACACATTATATTATATAAATTATTATAAAATTTGTGTGCGCCTAACTTTTGTGCCGGTACGCCTAACTTTTTAAAGTTAGGCATACCGGTACGCCCATGGCAAAAAGTTAGTCTAGAGCTCTGTTTCAGCAACTAGCACCACCTGTTGCCACTTCCCTTGTTTGCAGGATGACGAGCACACAGAGTTTCGTTTGGGACATCTTTATTATATTGCCAAAGCTGTACATATTTTATAAATACTTTTTGAATACTGGAATACTTACACCATCCATCTCATGTCATTTTTCCTTCTCTTTACAGCTATCAGATTTCACAGCAACAGAGATGAGTTGTAATAATCCAGTTTAAAAAAAAAAAAAGTTAACTCAAGCAGAAAATTCTCAGATCAGTTTTGCAGATGCTTCAGATCAAGTTCTGTCATTTATTAACAGCATCTTCTCCACATTCAGATTTCCTTTTGCACAGTTAAATTCCTTAAAAATACAAGCATGTCAGGATCAAAATAACATCTTCCAGCCTTACAGCTGTACTGATATATTGCTGATCTAGAGAAAAGTGTTCACCACATTCACACACGCGAACCACAAAAAAAAAACAAAACCACGCACTCTCACTGTGAAAGTAAACGAGCCAGCGATGGGACCAGACACGACAAAGACTCAATCGTCTCCTTGGACATCAGGTGACCACAGATGGCATCTTCAGCGCGTCTGAAGGGTCAGTCACAGGAGGAAGAACTGCTGCTGTGGGTTTGGTGGCTTATTTCTCATTTCTCCACACCCCATCAGTCGATTATGCAGCTCCTACACTGGTTTCGGCTTCTCTAGTGAATATTTGTGTTTTCAGTTGCGCAGGAATAATTCCAGCATGGATGTTACACTGTTACTAAAAATGCCTTCTTTTCCACACTACTTTTTATTGGGGTTTCATTAAGTACCAGCGTGTAACTCCAGTGTTTGTACCACAGATAGGGAAATATCTACAATTATGTCTCTAGATTATCACCCACCACTGAATGTTTTAATGACTTACATACTTGTATTTATGGTCAAGTGAAGGAAAAAAAAAAATTGCAGAAGTTTTGAAACATCTGTTGTTTAAAGTGGGCACACACACAGCTCACATGTGTACCATCAAAGACATTTTGCACTGCCTTTAGTAGCTCATTATCCATGCAGCCTTTGCCTACAATTAAAAGCTGTAAGAAGACGGTGACATTTACCCCGGCATCCCCGCCGCCTGCTGTGACATCGCTGATTGGGGTGGGGTTTGTTAGCACCCACAGAGAGCGACACAGCAGCAGTCCTTTGCACCGACTGACCTGTGATCACCTTTTAAAACTAAATGCTCGTGTCACACTGAAGTCGTAATATTCAATCGATCGATGTGTACTATAGAAAAACAAACTCGTTCTTACATTCGTCACCCTGTGAAAGCCAGTTCACTCGAGAAAACCTGGCTCTGGCAATGGCTAACTACTTTTTAAGTATTGCACATCTAGCAAATTAACATTTGTAACATTTTGTTTTCCAGAAATGTACAGTCAATATATGTATATATTAAATAAATACTATATATAGAAATATATATATAATATTTATTTGTCATCCTTATAGTAACATGCAATTGATAACAGCAGACCACAGACGAGAAATTTTACAGTAGAACTAGAACAGTAATTGAGCCGGGTGGGCCGGGCTAGAGTACACATCTGAGAACACTCACAGTATTTTAGGGTTCAAACACCATAACGAAGCGTTTACATGCGGTGCTCTGGTGCAGTATACAGTAGCATTTTCAGCATGGAACATCCCGCACTACACGACAGTCTCTGGTTGTTGGACCAACTGGGACAGACTGGACCTTTACAGTAACCACATATCACAGAATACGTCATACAGTCATATGGAGACGGGCAGGAGAGGGCAGGAAGCTACGCTGTACGTCGAGGCTGTGCGCGCGACCTGCAAGCACTCAGTGCCTCGGGGTTGGGGGGTGATGGGGTAGTGGAGCCCTCACATCACATACGAGTAAAAACTGTTGGGTCCTGCTAGCAGGAACAAGGAGCAAAACTTTCACCGGGAGCAGAGGAGCTCTGGGGGGAGCAACTTTTCCAGAGTAATGAAGCGGGCAAACATTTAGCTAGTTTGGGAAGAACATCTGGGCAACAGCGGTGAAGAGCTGGAAGTATTTACATGACATCACAGACCAAACATGTCTACACAATTGGATCTAAAAAGGGTCTCGGGTTTGTATATACACAGGAGGGGAGCGCGGGAGTTGTGTGCTTAGAGTGAAGTTGGGGATTGTCGAGTCTAGTTTTAGGAGCCGAGATGCCATTTTCAAGTAGAGAGAGGCACGCCAGGGATGAGGGAGAGAGCGAAGGGGAGGAGAGTGTGGGGTGTAGACTAGCTAGGAAGGGGTCTCGGTGACAGCATCTTGGGTTTTCCTTCCGCCTCCTTCCCCTTGACTGCCGCCACGTACGAGAAAAGGCAGAGGACCGAGTAACAGATCTGATGTGCCTGCAGAGGAGGAACAAACATGAGGAAGTGAGAGGGAACCACCTGCGTGCAGTTATTAATAATACAATGAACAAAGCTGGATAAGAGGCTCCTCTCAGTCTATATACTGTGGGGTATTTCAAGGCACTCTGTCAATCATTTGCCACTAATGATGGTATGATGCGCTTTTTACAAATGCTTCAGTTTTATTTGCGCTACGGGAGCTGGCATCATGACACACGTTCCTGCCGCTGGCTGGAAACCACTAATCAGCGTAGCAACTTAATGAGCAGTTTAAAAAAGAGAAGTACAAAATCGCAAATCTTTAAATGTCGCTGCACTTCTTTAATAAGAAGCACTATTTGACCTTTAACCTGAAGGCTCATCATTACTTGAGTTGGGAAATGTGTCACTTTTTGACACATTATTGAGAAATGTCATCGTGGGGTTTTACAACTGCTAAAATGTCCTCATTTTCTGAGCAAAAAAGAAGCTACAGCACTGCAGTGTTTGACAAGAAGCAGCGTTGAGCCACAGATACATGGAAGCGGGCATCTTTAAACGTTATATAACCTCAGGTGATGTCACTCTGCTGTTTACCTCTTGAACAGTGGTTAAAACGCAATTTTCTTGTGTTAAAAGAACCTGTCTAATACTATAAAATTAAGAAAAAATCCAATCAACACAGAGACACCGAGGCAGGTCTTTCACTTGTGTCAGCATACTGTCGAAATGAAATGAAAACCAAAGGCATTTTCAGACCAGAGCTCTACAGACGCCCAGTGCCCACTGGGGAGCTCGCCCCGAGAACTACGTTTACCTTCGGGGCTTTTTCCTGTTTGCATTTGCACCACCAGAGCGCACGCTGATATTCTCCAGTCCACAAAAAAATCTTCTATAAACTTTGAGAGTTCCTGCTTCATGTGGTGCAGACGCACAGAAAAAAGTCAGTTCTTTGACTCCAAGAGTTCAAAGAACTATGAAATGAACTCTGGTCTGAAAGCACCTTAAGTTAAGCGCTTTTATTTAAGGAACATTTCTGCTGTGTCCATCTTGTCACTGGCATTCAGCAGTCACATAGCTGTATGTATTCATGATTTCAGACAAAGGAAGAGAGGACTCACCATCGGGGTCTTGTACTTGTGGATCACCACTTCTTTAGTTTCAGGAACTACGCCGGTGCAAGAGACAAAACAGAGAATTCAAAGGCAGCAGAAACCTCAATGAGTTCATATTTGAGAGCTTTTGGGAGGGGGCGGGGGTGTGGTTATAGGGTTGGACTTTCAACAAGGTGTAAAATGAGATGTGGGCCAAGAAAAGTTCACCATAAAGGCCAATTAAAGATCAGATTGAGGGGCAGAAGGGGCTGTCTACTTTTAACTTAGATAAAATTCAATTGTGAAATCCTGCTCATGTTGTGTTTCCTTATTGTGACTAATGAACTGATCAAATGTTCTCTTTGTCTTCAAATGAGAAAGCAAAATGTTAAATTTCAGCTTTGATTGGTTGGTGAGACGTTCATGGCCCACATGATGAACAAATACGAGCACAAATGTCATAACAAGAGAGTTTGCGACCAAGAAGGCCGCAAAGTTAATGTATGAAAAAACAAACAATAAAAAGGACGACCTCCCCAAGCCCTTCCAGCCAGTGAACTCAAAGTTAAACATCACAGAAGAGTCGATATAAGAGGCCAAAATCCTTCGACCCGGGACCACGTCGCTGTCCACGGGTCAGGCTGACTTTTCATTAGTAACTGAACCCATAGCAGAGATGGAAAGGCTGAGATCTGGACAGGTGAAAGGGCTGAGAAATCCTCAACCCCCACAAACTAACTGTCCCACCTAAGATCTCCGCTTGCTGAGATACAGATGGTCAGAGAGTGATGACCACGTGAGTGATGGAGTCTGGGGTGATCTCCGAAATGAATCAGAAGCAAGTGATGGAAGAAGCAGAGGAAAAATTAGCGGTACAGAAAAGGGGAAAGAGAGGAAGGGGGGAAGAAAAAAAAAATCTATGAAAAGGACGGAGTGAGGAAATATTCTGCACAGGTTTAGTTTCAATAAGAAAGGAGAAAGGTGACGACACTTTACCTGCTGGAGAATGAAGGTTTTCATAGTGGCAAAGATGAGGGCAACATTACAAAAGCAGCACAGAGACACAACAGTAACCCAGCCAGGCGCTCGACGTCTGAGCAAGTTTAATAGTTACAGCTACTGCTCACCATTCAGTCAGACATTTGCATTTTCCATGAAACGTAACAGGAACCCACTAACTGTGTGACGCATCTCAGGTCGGACAGAATCCTCATACTTGAGCTGTACTTTCAGCTGCTCCCTGAAGTAGGGGGTCGCACAGCGGATGGATCAGTGTGACTGATTTGGCACAGATTTTAGACCAGATGCCCTTCGTGACGCAACCCTCCCATTCATCTGGCACTACGAGTACACTAGCTTGTGACCCCCTGAGGCTGGGTCTGTGTCTCCTCCGTAGGCAAATGTGTTAGCCACTACACCATCCTACTAATGAGACTAAATGTCTTCCTCTTCATGTATCAGGCACGATGCAGTATCGACCGCTTTTAAAGACATTCAGACTCTCCTGCTCTCTTCCCTCAGGCTGACTCAACATGGAACAGTTTAAACCAGGCCAAAAAAAATAAATGGTTTAAGATCTAAAAAAGGTTACAGTCTTATTGAAAAGGTGGCAGCTCAAATTCTAGTAACAACTTATCTAACTCAGGGCTAGAACACATCACTGCTGTCATGGAGGACAGGCTGCCATTTAGCTACGAGGGGACTCGTGTTACTTGAGAGATTTAGATCTATTTATGGCTTTTGTCAACAAATGAAAACCATAATATGAGCAAAATGCCCTTAATGCTTACATATTTCCAAGCATTATAAGCTTTGATTATGTCGTTTCTGGAAAATCAGTTAATATGATGCTTTTATTTCTAATATTTGTATGGCACGTTTAAAGGGGACCCTGTCCTTATTTTCTGCTGAGTTTGTGTGTGTCTATATGTTAATACTACAGTGGTGGATTCTCATTTGAAAAATGTGCAATATTTTAAATATATAGAACCAAAATCAGAGCATTCAGACTAGTTTGAGAGCAAATATCTTTATACTGTGAGCAGAGCCACTCTACTGCCACGCTGTTCAAAGCTGCTTTTTGTGGGTAGCAGCGAATCACAGAAAGCTGGCTTAAAGTTAAATAGGAAGTGTGCAAAAATGAGACTAAACTGCTTGCACCATAATCTAGTATAAGATCAATGAGGATTACTAATTACTCCAACATAAAAATTGAATTGGAAACTAGCAGAACAGGTCCCCTTTAAGTCACACATCTACACAAACTGGCATAGCTATTTATGATACACGTTTCAGCCTTCCTTCTCTACACTGCGCACACCATTTCTCACAAACTTTGGCTTTTTATTACCTTGCTCTAAACCTCAACACTTGCATATGACTAAGCGCAAACCACACCCTCGAAATAATGCATGACGCACTTAATCGCCTGCAGACGTCAGTGTCTCAATGCTCCAGAGGAGAGCGGCTATCCAATTTAGTGAACCCTTATTAGCTTTCATCAATACATTTGCCGTGAAGCTGAGTTACTGCCGTGCCGAGTACAGGCCTAGAATCAATAGATGGTGTAATTACCAAATTCCTCCAGGACAAAGACTCCCTTCACTGTATTGCACTTTTTAATGTGACTCAGCTCTATGAAAACCTAAAAACAAACAAAAAAAACAAAACAAAACAAGACAGAACATTATTAACTCAACAACACTGGATGGTGAACACGTCATATTTAAAGAATTAGCCATGTTTAAACTTGTTTTATTCAGTGTGAAAGGTCAAAATAAAAGGCTACACATGGAATGCAAGCTTTGAACGGCTAAGAAAGGAAAAGAAAAAGCACACTATGAGAAATTTTCCATGATCAAACGCATACATGGGCAATGAGGAGAAGCTCAACGCTGATTCAACGTGGCTCATCAATGAAATGAATCAGAACTGGGACAGTTTTGTCATGTTTGGTGTAAACAGCATAGATACTTTTAAAAAAAAATCTTTTCTTTATGCTCAAAGATGCAATATGGCCCATATGATGCATACATGGAAGTTCCATATAAAATGTAGACAAGGACACAAAATTAGAGTTGCCATACAGCTACAACAGGAAAGAAAAGAGGTAGAGAAAACAAAAGGAACCGAATAAGATGTAACTGCTAATAAGCAAACACAGCAGAGGTTGTGTACCTTCCGCTCCTTGCAGGGGGAGAGAGCATGGGAGAGAAATGGTTTGGATTATTATCGGACAGAAGAGCACAAACACTCGACGACACTCTGAGAGGGCACTGTCCACAGGAGCCTCGTACAGATTCAAATCAAAAATCCAGCTAAGTGGTTACAAGAGCCAATATGATTTGAAGGAAAAAAAAATCCATCAACAGAGGACTCAGCCCACAAAAAACTACTAGGAAATAGGAAAGAAAAAAAAAGAAGACAACAAAAAAAAAAAAGAAAAGAAAAAAAGAGAAGACTAGAGGTTTGACTAGGGTATTAAGAACTGGATTCACCTCTGTTTTCCTGGACTTTAAACATCTCAGTTCCCCCCCAGAGCCCTCCATGCCTCCTCCTCCAGCAACAAGGGCTGGCACCAACGCCACTTGCTCACACAGCAGAACAAATAAATGAGGGTAGTTACTGATGGACAATAAATCCCACTATGTGCAGGATGCCTCCTCTGATACATCTCACTGCAGAGGGACCCAACAAGGCGGACGCTCACTACACTGCTTAGTTTTCAGTTAGTCTTCTTGACCCCAACATGATCTATGAGGACGTTTATTGAGCTGATGCAAATACTGTGCATGGAAATTTTTAATTCATCATGTTGTATTTGGGATTAGTAATAGTGGTCTGTTGAAATATGACAGAGCTACTGGAATTATATACTACTAGTTTGTTTTTTTCCCACCTAATGTGACTAATAATATCAAACTATGAAAGTAGACATGATTGTTACTTTTGACAATGGACTGTATTTAAAAGATGGAAGAAGCCTTTAGGCTTTAAAATACCAAGATGGTCATTTTGATTTCCTGGCATTTCAAAAATCATGTGGCTCTGTCTAAAAACAAAAACAAAAAAACTTCAAAACTATCATCTGATATTCCACAAGTTTTCCAAAAATGGAGTTACTCAGCATATAGGGAATTTCTTTCCACAATGTACTGAATCATATGAGGGGAGTATGAGTAATTTTGAACCCCACAGCTCAATATTAGCACACCTGGCTGTGTAGCAAAACAAAGTTTACACACATTTTAATGTGAAAGCTGCTACACCATGAGCCAAAGCTAGCTAGATGTGATTGATAGATAAAAATCCTTCTAAACACATACACACTGAAGAAGATGAATAATTACTGCAGGACTGAACGGGTCGTTGATGGGATGTTGAGCAGAGGTGCTGCAAGTCAGAGCGGGGTAGTGTACGACTGTGCAGAGTGTGGAGAACAGGTTATTGAAAGGGTTTCAGGCCTGAGAAGGAGAGTTGGGGGGGTGAAGGGTGGCAGACCGATGTGGAGCAGTGTGGACGATGAAGGAGGTTAACTAGGTTCTAGTTTTAAACCTGCAGTCTTTCTAATGGCCACCAGGGGCTGTTTCCTCTGGCTGCAAAACCAACTGAATATGTAAAAGTTAAGTGGGAAACAGTCCATTATTTAAGGCTATTATTTAAGGTGCCTGTCAGTTCCTTGGTTGGATCTACTTGTCATGTCTGGTTTCAAAGAAATCAAGATGACAAGGGCCAAAATGTTCAAGTCGACACTTCATAAACAGGGTCTACAATATCACAGTGGCTATATCCGTCTTTAATATACAGTCTATGATTGCTGACCAGCCAAACATTTACACACATGTATATATCTACAGTCAATAGTTTGCATACACTAGGTTGTTTCTTTATTTTTGGTTATTTTCCACATTTTATCTCTACTGTGATTTGTGAATAATTACTGTAGAGTTATTCACTGACCAACAGTAAGTTGAGCTCGTTTTGCTGTAGTACTGTGCTGTCCACCAAATATGTGTATCTTGGGTATACCTTACTTTTCTACAACATAATTGTTTAAGATAAATCATTAATAGCTCACTGAGAGAAAAACTAAATTATAATCTTTTTTCTTGTTTAGACTAAATTTTAAGACATTTAATCAGATTTTTATTAAATTCAGTTCATGAGAAATATGCATGCCCTCAGTATGCCCAAAATTTTGACTGGTATTGTATTGGGCACCATCATGAATGAAAACTAAATAGAACAAAGTTCCTTATTTTGAGTACTGATATACAGTACTATCCCAAAAACTTGGGTTTGGGCATTTTGCTTCTAATTAATCACAATATCCAAAATATAACAAGGTACAATTAAGTCTTTTGTATAATAATGCAGTGCATGTAATTAAAATGGGAGAAATTTATGCGGTAGCAGAAAAATAATATTTCAGTTTTTGGGGGGTGGAAAGTGGGTCCAGTGGGTCTGCAGTGTGATGGACCGTCCAAATTACCCAGAACACCACTGCTGCAGAATTTTCTAAAAGGAAAAAACAAAAACAAAAAAACGTAGGACCTCGGGTGAACTGATGCCAGTTTAAAGATAGTGGGTATCTAACAATGAACACTTCTACCCTTAATTTGTATTATTCAGCATAGTTCAATCAGAGCTACACATTTTAAATGAACCTGTGGAAACAAAGCACCCAACTATCACTACTGCTCAGACATGAAGACAACACATGAAGATGTTCAAGGGGTCCAAACTTAAAATCAAAGGTTGCTATAAAATAGCCAATTATTAATGAAAAGTCTTTTCTCAAGGTCATCCGTCTTACCACTGTGGAACGTCACTCTTACACACACATGAACAGATTAACATCTCCTCCCACACAGTAACTCAACATGAAATCTGAGCACCACAGATGTCAAAAGAAACTTGTGTGGAAGGATGGGTTCATTTTTTTGGCAAAGACATGCACACAAATAATCTCTCTCTCTCTCTCTCACACACACACACACACAGTGAAACGGGGGG
>NW_024582496.1:645618-648652 GCF_018398535.1 Haplochromis burtoni | reverse complement strand
GGGGGGCAAATCCAAAAAAAGCAAAAGCACAAACAGGAATTCTTCCTCTATGGGAAAAACAGGTATGAGTAGATGCCAATCAAATGTGTTGTAAGGATTTTCTTAGTGATAGAGGAAGACGTCACACGATGAAAGGAAATGATTCAGAGGCAAACACGAGAGACGAGCGGAGAGGGTGGACAGAAGGACGATGAAGTCTGAACCATCATGAGTGATTCTACATTGTCATGCCCTTCTGTGAGATGAGACGCAGTTTCTTTGCAATAGAACTGGTCTCTTACCTGGCTGTGCATGAATTTAAGGTTGATTCCC
This sequence comes from Haplochromis burtoni, assembly GCF_018398535.1. NCBI lineage: Eukaryota > Metazoa > Chordata > Actinopteri > Cichliformes > Cichlidae > Haplochromis > Haplochromis burtoni. The sequence goes on along the minus strand of NW_024582496.1, from coordinate 648,340 downwards.
TCCAGTGTGACCTGCAGTAGTCCACCTTCACCAGTCTTCATGTCCTGGACGGGGAACTCGCCGCCCAGTTCGGGACCTGAAGGATGGACACAGGAACAGGAATGTCTGAAAGCTTGTCACATGTTCTTCTTACCTTAAACAACCTGGAAGTACTTGGAAATTTCAAAACTGCAGCAGTGCTTTATTAAACTTTAGGTCTGTCCATGTTTTGTGTTATTATCAACATATCTATATCTATGCAATACTGACTGCTCTAAAATATTTAATTAATCAAAATAAAATACTATTTTGTACTACTCAACAATCAAACTGTCAAAAGAAACAATGTCCATGTTACAGAGAATAATGAATGAAATAAGATGCAAAAAGGAGCCTGTGGTTGCTCTAACTCATTCCATACCTGGTTTAATGCTTTGCTGTCTTGCTGCAGCCCTTTCCATACTGTCTTTAACACAGTAGTAGAGTTCACGACACTGGAAAGCAATCAGAAAGTTATTCGATTTTAGAATCTTCTTAAGTCAATTTAACACAAGAGATGCAGACACAAGAAGCCTCTGACCTTTTTGGTATAGAACTTATTCAGCTGCGTCTCTTGGCCGTTGCGTCTCCAGAGACACAGCACCTTGGTCTTGGGGCAGTAGGTCATGTTGATGAGTTTCTCGTACCACCAGCGTTCATAAACGGTACCGATGTTGCTGCGCAGGACTATGCAATCATCGCAAACCTGGAACAATAAAGCACAAGTAAAATAAGCACACTATTTCTATGTTCAGGAAAGTTTCCGACACTCTGAGACCATTTGATATGTTAGAAAAATATCCTTTGCTACAACCTTTGCGTTATGCTACAGGCACACTGGTGAAAACAGGGGTTTAAGACCACAACATGACCTAAAATTACTGCGACTGTGTAATGAGCTTCCAATCTCATCTATGAAATGGTTACGTCAAAGACAGGGACTAAGTCTGCAACCAAAAATGGTTGCAACTTTAGTGCGCCAATTTGGCAGTGAAATGGTCTCAATCTGCTATTGGTTGGAGGTCAAGTCGGCAGTTACACAAACTCCATTTATAATAATGTGAAAATTACAAATCTGTTGCCATTTGCATACACAGAAATGCACATCATCTACTTACATTTAGAGTCTAGCCAGAACCTCAACCATCTGAAATTACGTCACAAATAGTGACACAGTTGCTGCATTACACCAATTTAACTGCAAAATAATATAAGCACTCTGCAAACTTGCTTTTATCTAGGACCAGTAACAGTTGAGTCCCCTGCTGCAAAGAGATACACAATCTGTCTGAGTTTGATACAATCAGACCAAGTCAGAAAATGATTGTTTGGAGATCGGTTGTTCCCAACAGGCGACCTGTGCAATTGTCCGGAGGTTGACGGCGGTTACGTGCTCAACCTGTGAGCAAAAAGTTGTAACTAGTAATCAATCTGACAAACCACAAATTCTTCCTAGTCACAAGCAGAATGCCCTCTTATTTTTACTCTAATGTGACCAAGTCATTAGGGAGACAGTACACATAAAATGCAGACTTTGCATACCTCCATGAAAAAGATGTCTCCTGTAGTATCAGTGCCAGCATGAACAACAAATGTTTGTTTCTTGATGTGACGGCTTCCGCTGGGCCTGATGGACAGCTCTCGGCCGTTCTGCAAATGTAGTTCAGTACATATTTCATCAAAACAATGAACTGAAGTTTAACTGGGTGAAATAAAACGAATACAAATTTTTACCATTTGAGCCAGTTTGTCAAGTATCTCGTTGATCTCTTGGCTATACGTGAGGCCGATGTGGGACTTGCCCATCAGGCGCCTCACTTTCTTCCTGATGTCATTTTTGCTCACCTACATGAAAACAAACAAACACAAACCTCAAAGGCTGACATATTCACAGGGAAACAGAAATTTGTGTATATTAACAAACAGTTTTACTGTGCTTTGAATGAACTGAAAAAAAGCACTCCATACTTTCATCATTAGCATGTATGCAATCATGTTGTGCAGCAGGGTGGCCAAAAGTCTGTCTTCATCATCCTCCAGGCGCTTGCGGTCATGTTCTCCCAGTGACAGGTATCTGTGTCGACATGCAACACAGAAGAACTTATTCACAGTCCACAATGAGTTCCATGGAGTAGATATGAAAACTGTGATGCAACATAGTGAAAAAACCAAGACCAAGAGAAAAAAAAAAGCATATGAAAATTAACATAAATCACACTGGCTGAACTAAAACAATGGCCAAGTGGAACCTTTCAATCATCTCCTGAGGTCCTTGGTCCATGCCCATGCCCTCACGCTCCAACATAACAGCATCTAAGAAGGCATCCTCCCAGAATTGCACCTGGTCCCAAAGTGTGGAGCGCTCCTTACCTAGAAACATCAAGAAGACAGATGAAGCTCCCGAACTTTGAAAATCTTCTCTGTCTGCACCTTGGCTGGTAACATATTAACACAAACTACACCACATGCAGCCACAAGTGCAAGCTCTTTCAAAGACTTGCATACATTTCTATAACAGGAGAAAATATGTGTGTATCGGGGTTTGATATATGCTGGTCGTCTTACACACAATAAGGTTTACTGGAACATTTGGATGAGCATAATTAAGCGCACATCAAAACAGGTCCAATGAAAACTAAACCAAAATGGTTTAGTTAAAACACACACACACACACACACACACACACACACACACACACACACA
>NW_024582496.1:627149-645598 GCF_018398535.1 Haplochromis burtoni | reverse complement strand
ACACACACACACACACACACACACACACACACACACCAGGTACAGTGTTGTCTGCTGCACCTTTTAAGTGCGGTTTTTGTAACCTTTTCAAAATAACAAGTTAGTGGAGCTTTTTTCCCCCTTTAGCCTCAAATTAGTTGCTTTCACTTTCCATTACATCATTTTTTCTCACCCCTATTACAATGTGGTAATTGGTCACTAGGAATCTTGACATTTAACAGTATCACTCATCAGCTGGTTGCTTGAGTGTGTTCAGCTGGTAATTACATCTCTAACAGCACTTAAAGGTAACACTCATCCAGTGTGCAAACCCATGAAATGTTAGGCTGTTAGGTTAAAATAAAAGTTAGAGGGAAAATGTTTGTGAACAGAAAAATCAAAGAAACATTAACTAAAAGCTCCTAGTTTAACTGTGATCTTCCTGTGAGACATCTTCCTATTGCTTACATGCTCTACCTCTCTGTATGTTTAACACAGATGTGCAAGGAAAAAAGAAAACCCCACAGAGACTAAACACAGAGCTAGCTGGGGTGAACCGTGGATACGCTCCACAAACACAAAGGAATTAAAGGGCAAAGGCAAGAGATCAGCCCTACTTAGTGAAAAGGTTTCCATGGCAGCATCCTCTAGTTGATCCCAAACGGAGCTCTTATCACGGCCTGGAAGAATTCCCCATGAGGAGCAGCAGGAGGGAAAAAAAGCAGCAAAAGCAGGAGGGGGTTAGGCGAAGAGGTGAGTAGGTTTAATGGCAACAACAAAAGCGGAGCGGGTCGAAACCCACACAAGACGAACAAAAACAAGGAGAAATGGACAAAGCAAGCCCAGATATTCACAGATCTAGAACTTGGCTGGCTTGTTATTTTATAACAGCACTCAAGGAGATGAGATATCTTAAGTTCTTACTTTAGTTTGACATTCTGTTTTGTTACACAGAGTCACAGTTAGATACCATTTTTTCTGGTGTTCTAAATTACAGTCATTCAGAAAAAGTCACAGACAAGTGCCACCTTCAGGGGTGTTAATTCATCAGCAAAGAAAATTAGTCATTTGCACAGGTTAGGAAGGAGTGACAAATTAAAGGAAAAACCTGGCAGAGAATAAAGCATTTCTATCTTAATAATGGAAGTGATCAAAGATGACAATTGTTCCAGCTATAAGGCCTTGTGGGAGGGGCTTCACAATTAGAAATATCTGTATACGCTTTTATATAAAGTCACCAAAAATTTTAACCAAATGTATATCTATGGAGATGTTGGACTCCATTGAGTCCAAAGTCAACAGCACTCTGAACCACCATGATGAAAGCATCAAATGAGGGAATGTTTTTTGGAGGAGTGATGTCTGAGCCTTCAGTGGCGTTCCAGACACTTGAAGAATCAATGGAGAACACTGAAACTGTTATACTGGCATGTAGTGGGCTACTACTATTATTACAATTATCTTTACAGTTTATTTTATTTTTTAGACAAAACAAAACAGCTTTTAACCTTTAGCTGTAGTTTACTGGTTTGTAGCATTTAACATTACATAATCCTAAATCATCACATGTCTGACTTCTGCTTTGCTCTATTATAAGCAACTCCCAAATTAGTGAAAGTTCACTGTGATTACATTAACTGGCAAACCAAATTAGGAAGTTGCGTAAGTTAAAGTAAGTAAGGGGTAACTGAAAGTGCTGCCGTCTTTACTTTAGTGGAAGGACCAATTTTAAGTTGTTAGTACAGCAACAAAGAACAGAAAGCAAGTTTTTACCAAGCATCAGCTGTTGGAGCAAACTGTAAGAGAAAGCCTTAGAACAAGAGAGCAGGAGCCTACCCAGCAGGCCTTCGAAAAGGTAAATCCTCATACTGGTGTCCTCGATGGGCTGTGCAGGCAGCCCCTTTGCCAAGGCAGGTAAATGATCTTTTACACCAGGTTTCAGAGTATGGGTCTTCCCCTTTGGAAAAAAGACAAAGTGAATCAGAAGTTATTGCAATAACCCCAAATATGTTCGCAAATGTGCAAATATAGAAAACTAGCTTAAATTCATTTAAACACTTTGACACTACTTGGGTTTTAACGCAACACGAACACTGATTTGCTGGAAGCTGTAGGTTTCCTTAGTTTAATCTTAGTTAAAGACACAAAAACTATTTTCCACTTCAACTTTTTCAGGTTTTAACCTCTACTGGTTGTAACTGAACTTCAACTGAACCTTGAAATCCCACCAAGGCCCAGTACCTTTTGTGAAGCTTTCACTTATTTTAACTTGTGAAGTCATAAACACAGCAGTGAGTCCTTTACTTACAAACACTGAGCTGGTGGCTGGGTTGGTTTCAATCTCACTGTCAGAAAGAGTCCCCCTGGACTGAGTTAAATGAGGGGCGGTTCTCCCGCCAAGGCCATCGCCTGCTGTGCTGCTCAGATCACTGTCAGCTCCGAGAGTCTCTCCAGAGCTATTGCTTATCTACAAAGAAAGAACCAAGGTGTAAGAACAATACAGAAGTGGGGAAGGTTTATTCTTGGGAGTATTTAGTTACTAAAAAACATTAAAAAAAGAAAAAAAAAGAAAAAAGCACAATCACGTAAAATAAATTAAACAGTTATGCAACATATTCCTCATCTTAACCCAGCAATACACCAGTTTTAAAAACCACCTTAATCAGATATACCTTGAAATTATGTTTTTTTTTCCCTGTGTACTTTTATCAACCTCTCACATTGTGGAAGAAGTTTGGCCACAACACACTTCTTTACTCTGATACTGCTGTTTCTGTTCATTGAGGTTTATGTGCATTTCTTCTATGCACAGCTCTGATAAAGACCAACCACATCATTTCAATCATAGTGAGGTCTGGGCTTCAACTGGTCCACTGCAACATCTTAATTCTTTTCGTTTTCAGCTGCTCTGCTGTAGATTCACTGCTGTGCTTGGGATCATTGTCCTACTGCCCTACAAGCTTTAGCTGGAGAACCAATAGCCTCAGGAGGAGATGAAAGCAGCACAGCGGGAGGTGAAACGCTGCCTGAGGGAAGCAAAGGACACCTACAGGAGGAAGGTGGAGCAGAAGTTGGAGAGGAACAATATGAGGGAGGTCTGGAATGGTGTGAAAACCATCACAGGCCACAACACCAAGAAAAGCACAGTGGGGGGGACTGTGGAGAAGGCAAACGAACTCAACAACTTCTTCAACAGGTTTGACCAGCCCACAACCCCCCCACCCTCACCTTCACTACAGAGTCCAATCCCCACTCTCCTACCTCCCTCGCTTCCCCCCCTTCCTGACACCATGACACCCCCCTCCTCCAATCCCTCTCTCAGCAGCAAGACATCTCCCCCCCTCCCCTCCTCCCAAACATCTCCCAGTGTCACAGTGGATCAGGTCAGGAGACAACTGAGGAAGCTTCGCCCCAGAAAGGCAGCAGGCCCAGACAAGGTGTGTCCTAGGATGCTAAAGGCGTGTGCTGCTGAACTTGGGGAGCCGCTACAACGAGTCTTCAACCTCAGTCTGCGACTGGGGAGAGTGCCCGCCCTATGGAAGACATCCTGCATCGTCCCGGTCCCCAAAAAGAACCGGCCCAATGAGCTGAATGACTTCCGACCGGTGGCACTGACGTCACATCTTATGAAGACTCTAGAGCGGCTCTTCCTCAACCTCCTCCGACCACAGGTACAACATGCCCAGGACCCACTACAGTTTGCATACAAGGCGGGTGTCGGAGTGGAGGATGCCATCCTGTACCTCCTACACAGAGCCCACTCACACCTGGATGGGGGAAAAGGCACGGTCAGGATCCTGTTTCTTGACTTTTCCAGTGCCTTTAATACCATCCGGCCCTGTATGCTTCAGGAAAAACTGAACAGGATGGAGGTGGACCCCTGCCTGGTGCTTGGATCTCCGACTACCTCACCGACAGACCACAGTACGTCAGGCTGAAGGACATCACGTCTGACACTGTGGTCAGCAGCACAGGAGCACCACAGGGAACTGTGCTGTCCCCTCTTCTCTTCACCCTGTACACCTCTGACTTCTGCTACAACTCTGAATTATGCCACATTCAGAAGTTTGCAGACGACACAGCCATCATGGGGTGTATCTGGGATGATCAGGAAGAGGAGTACAGAAGTCTGGTGAGGAACTTTGTCGCATGGAGTCACACAAACCACCTGCAACTCAACACCTCAAAGACTAAGGAACTGGTTGTGGACTTCGGGAGGTCAGAGAGGTCCACTGCCGGTTCAGATAGAGGGGGAGGAGGTGGAGGTGGTCAACAAGTACAAGTACCTCGGGCTGTGGGTGGACAATAAACTGGACTGGTCATGCAACACAGAGCACCTGTATAAAAAAGCCCAAAGCCGACTGTACTTCCTCAGGAGGCTGAGGTCTTTTAACATCTGCAGGAAGCTCCTGAGGATGTTTTACCAGTCGGTGGTTGCTGGAGTACTTTTCTATGCTGTGGTGTGCTGGGGGAGCAGCACAGCAAAGAAGGACTCATCCAGGCTGGAGAAACTGATCAGGAGGCTAGCTCTGTGGTCGGCATGAAGCTGGACACTCTGGTGACAGTGGCAGAGAAAAGGACATTAAAGAAACTGATGGACATTATGGACAATGCCGGCATCCTCTGCACACGGCCATTAACAACCAGAAGAGTCTGTTCAGTGACAGGTTGCTTCTCCCAAAGACAAGAACTAACAGACTTAAAAACTCCTTTGTCCCACACGCCATCAGACTGTTTAACTCCTCTCTGGAGGGGAGAGGGAGGGGAAACAGGAGGACAAAGGAGGGGGGAACAACTAAGCTGTAGTGCCTCTTCACCTCACTGTGCAATACCTTTTGTGCAATACTTTTGTAAATAGTCAACAGTGCAATAGACCTCAATACTTGAAATGTGCAATTCACTTGTATTTATTTTTCTATTTATTCTATTTATCCCCTTCGTATATTTTATTTATATTTGTGTGTGTGTGTGTGTGTGTGTGTGTGTGTGTGTGTGTTTGTGTGTGTGTGTGTGTGTGTGTTGTTGGTGTGGTGTGTGTGTGTATATATTCTGTAACTCTGTAACTTCTGTCGGTGCTGTGCTTTTTTGGAAATCGAATTTCCCAGAGGAACCCACCCGAGGGATTAATAAAGTTCTATCTAATCTAATCTAATTTGACTCCATGATATTCAGTGACTGTGAGGTGCCCATTTTCATTCTTCTTAACATCACTGTATGATGACTACATGTTTTTAAATGGTTGCACTCTTTGAGAATGACATCTGCATCATTTTTATAGAATTACTTTTGTTCATGGAGAGGCTGAAAACTCATCATCTAAGGACATTTGGCATTTTCAGTCTTCACTAAATCTATAACCTAGCAACAGCAACGTCACAGCTCTCAGAGGACTGGTTTGTTTTATTACAGCTAACAATATGCTAACACATACCACCCACATTTCTTGCTTCTTTTTTTTTTTTTTTTTTAATTACTTTGTAGGTGGAATAAACCGAAATTTAGTGACTAATATCTGAGTTGGCCATGCCCTACCACTGTGCTGGCCTCTGAGTCCTGGCTGGTGCTCCTTGTCAGGATTGGTGGCTCTGAGCTTGCTACAGATTCAGTGTCACTCTTCTGTAACCCAAAAGAAAAAAAACAAAAAAACAATACATTGGTATTTTTATATGTAATGGTATTTTCAAGGGCAGCAACATCAAAACTTGAATACTACAAGAATTACAGGCTCTGGCAAAAACATATACAAAGACTGGGGAATTAGATTGAACTATTAAGCTTTTATATTTTAAACCTAGTTTAATCTTCTCTATGCTTCACACATGTTTTCGCACAGTGCTGCATATACAAACCTGAGATCCAGATGTTACACTCAGGCCACTATCAGCACTGATTTGGGACTTCTTCTCCTCTGCATCTGTCACCTGGGGGCGCTGCTGCTTTGCTCCTTCTGACCCTGCAAAATAGGCATGATTATAAGCACATTTTCATGAAGACAACTACGCTGCCTTCTTACCTTATTCAGAGCCGCCTCACTCAAAGCCAGCACAGCACAGCGACACTGACGCTACATCCATCTGAAGTGCCAAAGCCTCAATTTAAACATTGCATTGCACTTGTGCACAGCAAAGCATACAGTATAACACTAGCTTATCAAAGTTTGGTATCAAAGACTTGGCGCCTTAACCTCATTCTAGCTGAAAAATACTGTAAGAAGAAAAATTAATAATTCCTGCATCTTAAAAAAAAAAAGTTCTAATTATTTTATTTTTATCTTTCCATATAAAATACTGGTGTTATAATGGAAAAAAAAACAAACAAAAAAAACAGCTTAAGTTGTTCAAGACCAGACAGAGAAAAGACAGAAGGGGCAAGCAGAGTGCAGTAAAATTGGGAAAAAGTTACAAATGAAAACAAAACTGCCAGAGCGTGTGACATTACGTCTCAGTCAATGCTGCAAATGTGGCCCAAGTTACACCAAAAACAGACACAGGCAGTTAGGCATGCAGACAAACTGATGGACGGTAAAGGAGACATTTTCTGTTTCAAGTGTGATTTGCAATTTGTTCCGTCACCTCCGCAGGTGCAGATGGTGACGAGTACATCCTGACCCTTCCTTGTTCCTTTTTCATTTCCCCCCCCCCTGGGATTTTGTGACATTTAACTTTTCTAACATTTCATAAGGCTTTTAAGTGTACCTGTGAAATATTGGCTGCAAACACACAGTTTACAGCAAGCCACTTGAAACTGGAAAGAATACAGTTAAAAGAGGAGGACAGGGCAGCAGGTATTCATCTCTGTTCATCATAATGCATGTTTGCAAGGAAAAAGAAACACACTGGTAAAACAAAATGACATATTGCTGGAGCTAAAGCCAGTAACTAAAATGAAATTCCCATTTTTTTAAATGTCAATTAAGTTCCACAAGATTTTGGAAACAGTCTCTATTAAACACAGCATGGCATTTTTGAAAATAAAAGGCTTTCTTTTACCTAAAAGTATTGTATTTGTGTAAAATGCTTTAGCCTTAATTATTTTATAGAAAAAAAACAGCCTGATACACATTTTATTTGTAAGAGTAAAATCAAGACCTGTGTAACTATATTTCTTGGGTTATTCTCCTTCATTTCTTTTTTATATATTCATGTATAAAAGATCCTGGTAAGTTTGAACAGGTAGACAGAAGGCAGCAGGAAAAAAAGGTCAGCAGCTGAACACCCTAATCCTTTTTTTGTTGGGTTTTTTTGGGTGTGTGAAAAGTCTCTTACTCTGTTGTTTTTCCATAGCTTTTTGCTTATCCTGGTGCTTGCTCCACAATTCTACCCAAGATGCATTGCAAGCAAGGAGAGAAAGACAGAGAGAGAGTCAGAGAGCTGGTTGAAAAGGCATGTATGGTGGATGAGCATCAAAATCAAAAGCAAAACAAAGTAAGCATTGAGAATCTGTCAATATTGACGGGAGGTATTTTGTAATGTTTGCATGTAGCTCTGCTTTAATCTGGAACATTTTAAAAAATAGAAAAAGAACTGTTTTTTGTTTTGTTTTTTTACATTGAATCCATCATGTGTAACAGCTACTAAGGGAACATTACAACACACCCGTAGTTCCTGGCACAAAGTCCTGGAGAGCCACACAGTGACGTCAGAATGAGCTTTTGCTCTAATTACAGGCCACTGATTTGCATTTATTGCATTTGTCTGGCTCTCCAGAGCACAAGTAAGACAGCAAGAGAGAGAGATCAGGAGATAGAAAGAGAGCGAGCGAGAGAGGGAGAGAGATGGATGATTTGGAAAAGAGCATGGGATGAGGTTGAGAGGCCGATTAGCCAGCATGTGAAATGGAGCAGTTGCAGAAGCCAGGATGCAAGTCTCACAGCTTTCTGTAGAATTGAAGGTGCAGCTTCTAACAAGAAAAGAAGGGGGTATGGGTAGGAGAGGCGTCAGGGTGGTTTAGCTGAGAAAGTCCCCTGTATACAGACCCAGAATAACTTTTGGAAATTGAAATCCTGAAGAGATTATTAAAGATTTTTCCAGTTACTTCCATCTGGACCAATAGAAAAGCTTCTTAGGTGACATTTGCATTCTTACTGGGACTGTTTACTGGGGAGTGATTCTTCCACCCACCATGCTGAGAGCAAAGGGAGCTGCTATTTTCTACAGCACACCTTGCAGAAAACCTGCAGTGAGGGTAGTCTCGACTACTGATGCGCATACCTCTGGTTTCCCTCATCCACTACTGCAGATTTACGTATTGGAAGACCAAAACAATGACATGCATTCAAGGTGCCGAGAGGCTAACGACAGAACTCTGGGAAGGAGGCAAACAGGGGCACAGATGTTTAAGGGAAGGGAGACAAGCACACGCAGTCCAGGCTGAAAGACAGGGATATATTCCAGACACTTTGCAAGGCTTTCATCATGTCTGCAACCAAGGCCTCATTCTGAATTTGAATTTTGAAAATCATCTAAGCAGAACATTATTGTTATTATTGTTGTTTTGGTTTTTTAGTTTGGCTGCCCACTCTTGCGATTATTTTTAGTCAAAATGTGTGGAATATTATTACCCTGCAAGAATCTGAGTCTGGGACAAGTGAGGGGATCTTTCTTTGAGACGGCTGGAGGAGGGGAGGGAGACTGGTATTAAGGGTGATGAGCTTGTAGGGGGAGGGGATTTTTACAGTGCACATGCAACCGGGCTGGAGTGGTGTACACACCAATCGAGGCAATAAAGTTCTCCTCATTCAGACTCCGGGTATCAAAATGGCGGGCTCCTTTGCCCGTTGTGTGGTGTGGCAGCTGCAGGTGGGGAATATTCAGAAGGCCCTGAGGTCTGGCAGTCTCCATACGACCAGAAGGACTCTCTTTACTCCCTGGGCTGCCAGCACTGTCTGTGGGGCTTCGCTTGCGCTTTTCTGGGTCTACCGAGTTACGGAAATTAAGGGGCCAAAAACAGAGGTCATCAAAAATACAGAAAAACAAAATAAGCGGTGGGTTAAACTGGGAATCAATTAAAAGTAAGAAAAATCACACTTTTAGTGCTTCGAAGTCTAACATGCAACACAAAGCTTAATATAAACAGTGCAAAGACGGACAAGTGTTAGTAGCACAGGCTCGCTGCCGTTACACTCCTCAGCACAAAGAATCTTAAACAAGCTGAGAAAAGTTAAAAAAAAAAAAAATAAATCCTCTAACTCACTCATTTCCACTCTTCCGTGTTAAAAGCATGAGGCATACCTTTGGTTTGATAATGTGTACGTGCTATTTCCAGCAGGCTGAATACACTGGCCATTCCCCCGAGGCCTGCATTAGTGTAGGAGTGCTCCAGACTGGAAACTGTGCACTTCAAGATGTCCAACATGCCTTTGTACACCTTCCTGTTCACCTCCTGGAAACAAAACACAGTAACATGGTTTCTACTGAAAAACTGAATAGAAAAATACAAATAACACTACAAGCTTCCATCGTCAAAGATTATCATTTCAAAACCTTAAACAAGTCTCAGTTATTAAAGGCAAACAATACTTTGAACAAGTCCCAGATTGAAACACTTCATATATAATATATAATCTCATGGAATTATTATTCCAATAGTTATATTCTGAAAATTAAAAAAATCCTCGAAGTTCACTGTTCTTGTAAGTGTTTATACACCATAAAAACATGCAGGATAAGTTGCTCTCGAAAATCTTGTGTGATGGAAGCAGCTGCAGGAAGCCAACAGTGGGACCATCACTCAAACTCAAAGAGTACCAACCAGGGATGGGTGGAGAGGGCAGAAAGGATACCATAATGTTATACATTAATGTATGTATACATTATGGGGGGCTAGGACTCTTATTGAAAAGCTGTTCTTTTGTCACTTTTTGCAGTGATTATGTTTCAAACGAAATAACGACCGCTAGTGAAAAAGGAGAAGAAAACCTACAGCCAAGCACTTTTAATAGATAAGTGCTTTAACATGCTGCGGAGTGGTGGAACTGTGGTTAGCTTTATTTTGTTGCATCTGTATATGCAAAAGCCTGGCAGGTTGACATCAAACACAGCAGAGCCTTAGAATACTGTTTCAGAACTTCCTTCTATATTGTTCTGGCTCAATACTGGACCAATTCCAAATGTTTTTGTCCAGATTAATCATTTAGACTAAACAAAATGAGAAAATATAGCCCAGGTTTAAAAATACTCCTGGTACAGGCAAGCGCTGTCATGGAGTAATGAATAAGAACAAAGATCTCACCACATCCCGAATGATCTCCTGCCTGGCGTCTTCCTCCGACTGGACGGCTCTGTTCAGCTTACTCAGCACAAACACACGAAGCTGCTCGTTCTCCAACAGGCGGCGCACCTTTTTCATATTGAGCCAGCCCACTCCCTGACCATCCAGAACACTCTGCACTACTTCCTTAAGGAACTGCTGGTTCTCACTGAATGGACATAACACAGGTTCAGTCGCACTAAACAGCAATTACACAACAATTAAAATGCATCCAATCTAAAGCCTTTAGCTTAACAAATACAAAAGAATTAAGAAATACTTTTAATCTAAAATCGTTTACTACCTTGTGTTGTTTACCCGGCCCTGAGGAGAGGGCGATTCTCTTTTCACAGTCGGACTGTGTTTGATCACTGAAGACTTCTGGTCAACAAGTGCTCGAGGTGCGCGTGCGCCTGGAAGAACAACCACGACAATTATGTTTCTAATACATCACAAAATAATAACACACATCAACTACAAACTACTAGCTCGCTACACAGAGGAGCACTGGATTAGACTCACACAGAGGCACTTGCTAACCAGGAATTGTAATCCGGGGGGGGGGGGGCTTTCAAATCAGATTTTTATAAGATTCAACATCAGATAGGAAAGAAAGCAGTTTACATCACTTTGTGAAGAGGACAAACACTGAAGGTTATCTACTGCTGAACACACAAATTACTGGTGTTGCTAGAGTCTATTATTACAACAGGAGAAGTGAAGGACAAATCAAACAGGGACATGGTGCAGACACGCTTCTTCTCTTGCTCTCTACACACAAACACACACAGGAGTCCTAATGGTGCTCTTGGTGGTGGCATCACACATTAGCAGAATAGTGATTTGAGGTCAGTGGGAGGACAGTGTGTAGCAAAACTACATCAGTGATAACATGCATGAAGGAAAATAAAGACGTGAGTGGATGGATACCACAATGCAGTAGATGTTAGGGCTGTGGAAATCATTTCATCATTGTAGTATAAAATGATCAAAAAATGATTCAAGTCCAAGTATTGCAATTTCCATCCATTTTAAACCTTTACTGTGTGTAAGAAACCTAAACGCTGTTACACATTCAGCCATTTCAGACAAAATAACTTCCACTGATCTGATATTTTATTATTGTTTTTCTATTCCAGCTACACCGTGTTGACTCAAACTACACATTTCAAACAGCCTTTCCTAATAGAACCTGCTCCTTCTACGACTCACCCTGTATGTGCCGGCGTTCATGCTAAATACTAATGTGCTGTATAACCTGTTCGGTTATGTCAGTTAACAATTCCAGTAAAAATTATTCAAACACAACAGGTGCATTCTCAACACTGACCAAAAAAAAAAAAAAAAAAAAAAAGCATTAAATGGAGCTTTTTCACTATAAATGTAACATAGAAATAACAAAAAAAAAATAGGCATAAGTGGAGGAAGCCTGACATTGTGTTCAGTCTGGTGGCCCAGTTCTAAAATTGGTCAAAGGTTCCTTTCATTTGCTGACAGAGCATGCTGGTTCAGACACAGAAACTCTGCTTTGACTCATCTGCAACTAAAATGGCCAGTCATGCTGTAGCAGCAATAACCAACAATATGAAAGGATGCTGTCCATTATAACCACACATACAAACATAACACGCGGGAGCGCATCAAGCTTCAGCAGTTTTTAAGACTGGGCTGGGTGAGGAGCATCCCCCAAAAAGAAGGGGATGGAAATCTTTCTTTTTTCCTTTCATCACAAGCTTGTTTACTTCCACTTTTATATGGCAGTGGGGATCTATTGTTTATTTCTGTTGTTGAAGTTTTATTGGAGATCAATGCTACGACTGCACAAGAAGAATTTTCAGCATGCTTTAGTCTGAAAAGCAATAACTCATAGCTGTTCTTTCGGTTTTCCTTATGATTTATTGTGGAAGGGATGGCAACTGAAGCAGCACTTGAAACACAGGGAATTTTCAAGTATGATGAATGTTGCAGCAGGAAGAGGGTGGAGACTGTGTATGGACTCTGTCCACTATGAATATGAACAGATAAGTCTGAGGCCAAATGAAAAGAAGCTTGTTGGAAACTCAGCTTCTCTATCCGGAGACTCAACTTTCATAATTTTTTGTTTGTGGCTTCTTAAAGAAGCTAGAAAACAGGGGTAAAATGCTCGGAAGACCTGAGTTGAAAAATAAACTGGAAGTGAGATCAATCTGCATACCAGTCTGAAGCCTGGAAATAATATACAACTGTAAAAGCAGGTCAGGGTACAATGATTGGTCAGATTTTTGCACTGACTGAGCCAGGTGGAATAACAAATTCTGTCAATAAATCAGAAACACTGATTCATCATGATACAAATGAAATAAATCTGTAAAAATATAACAGGCATAATTTTAAGATATGATTTATAGTTAAGATATTATTTGTGGATCAGGTGACAGAGTTGGTTGCCCCACCATTATCAAAGGAATCAGTGGGTTCTCATTCCTAGCATTAGTTTCAATGTCTCCCCCTGCGATGCACCTCCCTGTCTATTCCTGGGAAGCTTTTCTCATTACACATATTCTGATTGGCTGGTGACTGCAAAGTACAGCCTGCATATAGCTCTACTGCACAGTCATTATTCAAACACCTCTTCTTGTTTCGATATGTTTTATAGGGTAGCCAGCTCATCCATCCATAGGCAGGTGTGCTTAGCCAACTTCTCCATCACCAGGCACTAACTGCCTTTTTGCTTCATCTCACCCTGAACATGAGTCTTCACCATAGGCTGGGACATCCCACCATTTAGCTATGCAGTAAGGTAGTTTCTTTGTACAGTTTAGTATGCCAGCTAACACATGCTGTCCTTTTTGTCAGTACTGTACTTTGATTTGTTCTGTTGTTGGTCTGTCTGACAGAGTGGCCACAGACCATTTGTACCATATGCTCTGCACTTTGCCTGCACTCATCAGAGGGAGGCAAAAGTGGCCTCCCTCTGATGAGATCTCTGTAGGCAGACGGGCCATCCTTTGAGAGCCAGCAGACTGCAAACATGCTAACCCTGTTGGACAATAAATTCCACTTTACCTGCCCACAGCCAGCATGCCAACAGATGATGGAGTTCCATCCGGGCCGACTATACCTTGGCCCAATGTAGTAACAGAAACCACCAGATCAATTTTAAAAATTAAGAAATTGTCCCAGGCCACCAGCATGGCAAAAACAATGTTTCCTCCACGCCGCTGCTTTCAAAGCAGAGCTATTTGAGAACGTGGCCCCTAAAACTGACCCAAATATGAGGTAGGAGACTAATGTGACTATGGACATTTGCATGCAACAGTCTCAAGTCCTGTAATGTGCTCTTGTATAATACTACTGGTGTTCCCAGAGCTATGGTCAAAGTTCCAGTAGCTCTATTCAGGAAGCGTGCTGCAGCTGAGGTGTAAAACAACCTACACATGTGATGTATTTCTTACATCCTTTTATCCGTCTTGTGTTTCATTTGCTTCTCTGGGCTTAATAGTTTTATAACATATTGCTCTCATTTCCCTGTGATTGCTGAAAATATCCTCATTTGTTTTAACATTTTGTGATATTGCTAGTGAAATAGATGAGGTTAAACATACTGTGGCGTGAACAGTTAGTCTGAGAAAGAACAGTCACTATGAATGGCAGTGCGATAAGACAACACTGGACCTTTAATGACAAACACAGTGACTGAAATGGAGAGAGACACGAGGAATGCTGGGAGATGTAATTGACTGGCTTGGAGAAGCATGCAGCTCACGCGATAAAAGGGCAGAACCCACCTTCTCCGCTCCCCGGGCCGGCCTCTGTAATTATCTCCATTAGAGAATTTAGCCCAAATACTGCACACAAAACCCAGAATTAGTGCCGCGAAAAGGTGGACAGAGAGAGGGACACCGGCCCAGACACAACCAGTCTGAACATCAACCCATAATACAACACACATGCACACTCAACATGGCGTCAAACAATAGAAAAAAAAATATTGAAGGAAAAAAAAAAAGGGTAGACAGAAAAGAGAAATACACAGTATGTACTGATGATGGTGTTGACCCTGAAAATGTTGGATAAAATGAACAATGCCAGCAAGATGTTCAACATTTACAACCCAAGTAAGAGCAGAGTATAGCTCATACTTTGTTGTGCGCACATCAGTAGCCTGAACCACATGAATAATGCTGAACAGTTCAATATAGACAGTGTAAATCTAGTGCAATGGACTGAGTCCCTTCTTTTTGAACATGTGCATGAAGGAATTTATCACTAAGTGATTATCTTGTTTCAAGAATTAAAAACAAACCAAAATAGAAAGCAGTAAAATACTCAAATCTAAAATGATATTTGTTAAATAGTTCATTAAATCAAAAAGAAAACGCCACCAAACAAGCAAACAACACAACAGGTTAAGAGACAAGCGGCCAGGGGAGATAAACGATCATTCAACAGACTTAATTTACTCCAATATATATATTATATATAATATATATATAATATTATATTATATTATATATATATAATAATTTATATAGTATATAGTAATATTATCATAAATCATAGTAATTACTATAGTATTATTATATATATATATATATATTATATATAGTATATAATACTTATATATATATTATATATATTAGCATGACAGACATTCGTATCGATATTGAACCGTTCGATACATGCTTTCGGTTCGGTACGCATATGTATCGAACAATACAACATTTGTAATTTATTTTATCAATTTTCCTTCTGACGATGCTGTCTGTGTTGAGCGCTCAGTGAATCTGTGTTCGACTACTCCGCCTAGGCTGCACTGTCGAGCGCAGATCCACTGAGCGCTCAACACAGACAGCATAGTCAGAAGGAAGAGCGCAGGGCACCTCCCCCACCCTCATTCAGATCTGGCGTTTGGAATTATTTTGGTTTTCATGTGACGTATGACCCTGAAGGTAAGCGAGTCATGGACTAAAGTAAAACAGTATGTTGGATGTGCCATGCAATGCTCAATTACATTGGTGGTGAACTAGTGTGTTAGCGCAGTTAGCTCGTTAACGTGTTGGCCGTCTAGCCCCATGCACGGGGCGATCGGCGGTAGCTCGTTAACGGAGATTTGCCGTGTTGTGGCGTTAAGGTCATTTCAACGAGATTAACCTGAAAGCACTAGTGGGAACACAACGAATATGACTGCACATTTACGCCGACATCATCCTAGTGCAAAGACAAAAACAACAAGCATGCTACTAACTTTAGCCGAGTCATTTAGACAGCTGTTAGCACATGATTTCTTTGGACCGATGTAATATGCTGCTGAGAATATAGCCCAGAAGAAGCGGATAGTATAGCTTTTATTTTGGAAAGAGACATTTCTCTGTAATAAACTCTCTTTTCCAAAGATGAGTGATTCCTCAATCAGATACAGGGCTTCGCAATATCGCTAGCCCGACGTCCCGGAGCTAGCGATTTTTTCAGTCGGGCTACCAAAATCTATCTCTGCCCTGCCCGTCGGGCTATTGTAGGAAAAATATATGTCAATGCTTTTGCATTCTTTCAGAAATGTAGCTGGGTAATTATGTCATTGGCATCGGTGAGCCACTGTCAATATGTGACATATTGAATCGCGTTTGAATTTGCGCTTGTTTTTTTGCTTTCACTTTGCAATCGTGCGAACTGTGTATAGAGAGCGACAGCACTGATCTGTGAGTGATGATAATTTGTGCACCAATTCCTCTGACATCGTCTTATTAATCGTTAGCTTACTATGCAAACATGACAAGTGAAATCTCCGCGCAGCTTAAACATGTGAGAGGTTGATCGCGCAGAGAATCGCTGAGTGATGTGTGTGGTGTGTAAAAGCATTTCAGTTCTGCTGAGCCAAATAAGACAGGTCAGGGTGAAGAAGTGACAGCCAAAGAAAAGCTTACCACAAAACGGAAAAGTTATGACAAATCAGACTATAAGGCAAAAAGAAAGTGCAGCTTTATGGTTTCATATGGACAAAATAATTTCTGTGGCTGCAATATGACGAGCTAAATAACCAGGGCTGCACATAAGTGGTCCGCAGGTGCGCATTCGCTGTCAAAATAAAAAACACGCACAAGGGTTAGGGTTAAATTTAAAAACTGTACTTTTGAGTTAAAATATATATTTATAATTTTAATAAATGACAAATTAAAAATGCATGAACATTTTTTTATAAAATATCGACCGACACAAATATCGAACCGAACCGTGAATTTTGTGTATCGTTGCACCCAATATATATATATATATATATATATATATATATATATATATATATATATATATATATATATATATATATATAATATATATATATATATATATATATGTATGTATGTATGTATGTATGTATGTATGTATGTATGTATATAATTGTATATATATATATGTATGAATACTGAGCAGATGCCACACCAATTACAGATTATAGTCAAAAATCTTGACTGTAAATGTGTGCGTCACAGTGCATCAAGAAGACTCCCAACAGGCACACAAAGAGGGATGGCAAAGAAACAAAGGGGAAGGTAGGGGTTTAGATCTGTGGTGTTATAGGTGTGTCTTAGTCTAAGAAAAAGAGGTATAAAGATAAGCAGAGGTCACTTCAAGGTTAAAGAAATGCCTATTCAAGAGGTTACAAACTATCACACCAGACATAACATACCCGGGCTTTCAGGGGAATCTGGACAAAGACAAAACACATCAAAATCAAAGGAACAGAACATTTTCTATGGCAGCTATTCCACATGGTGTGGAGCTATTGAGTTAGTTTATCATGCTTTACCTTTTTTGTTTTTTTTTTACCGTATATTATTTTGTTTTTCTCTCAGCTAATGTGAAAATCCAGCCTAAACAGAATTCATTATAGAATTTCAATTTGCTCATCTCTGCAAAAACAACCTGCACAAGACCATGAAAATAATGTGAACTCTGTTTCTGAGTGGATTTTCTGACTCGAGAGAAATTTATTTATTTCATACATCCTCAATATTCTCCTTTAAATAGTGCCATATATGTTTGCCAATCCAAAAGGAGGAAAGTCAGGCTACAAAAAAAAAAAAAAGCAATTCTACAAACCTGCTTGCTCCACTTCCTCCTCAATATCAAAATTAAAATATTCTTTTTACCCCAAAACGAATTAGAAAAAGAAAAGAAAGGCAGAGAAGGAAAGTAAATTAATCAGTCAATAACATTTAAAAAAAAAAAAAAAAAACTTAAATTGAATTAGAATAGCATGTAATTTAAAGCATCCAAAATTGTATAATTGAGTAAATGAAGCCAGTGATGAACAAAAAATGTATCAAAATCATTATTTTTCCCACGATTCCTATTTTTAGGTCTTTTCATATCCCCACAAAATATATTACAATCTTTTTTTAATCACCGCTGAAACCACGCTGAACAGATAAGTGTACTGAACAACTAAGTGTTCACATAAGCCACCTACCCTTTAGACTGGGGAACGGTGTTGATTTCTCCCTTGCTGCCTTATTAGGAAGGGCAAGATTGGACAAGCTGAAACTTGTGCCGTGGTTCTTGTAGAGATTGCCTGTAAAAGGAGTGATGAGAAAAATCAAATACTGCTTTGTGTTTGAATTCCTCCTCCAACATGTTTATTAGGGGTGCAACGATACACAAAATTCACGGTTCGGTTCGATACTTTGGTGTCACGGTTCGATATTTTTTCGATACAAAAAAATGTTCATGCCTTTTTAATTTGTCATTTATTAAAATTATAAATATATATTTTAACTCAAAAGTACAGTTTTTAAATTTAATGTTGCTGAAACAACAAAGTAATAAAAAAAAATAAATCTGATTGAGGAATCACTCATCTTTGGAAAGAGAGTTTATTACAGAGAAATGGCTCTTTCAAAATAAAAGCTATACTATACGCTTCTTCTGGGCTATATTCTCAGCAGCATATTAAACATATCAGGTCCCCATAAGGAGAATCCTGTGCTAACGGCTGTCTAAATGACTCGGGTAAAGTTTGTAGCATGCTGCTTGTTGTTTTTGTCTGCTTCCACTTGTCTTTGCACTAGGATGATGTCGGAGTAAATGTGCAGTCATATTCGTTGTGTTCCCACTAGTGCTGTCAGCGTTAATCTGAAATGACGTTAACGCCACAACACGGCAAATCTCCGTTAACGAGCTACCGCGGATCGCCCCGTGCGTGGGGCTGGACGGCCAACACGTTAACGAGCTAACTGCGCTCTGGG
>NW_024582496.1:618385-627043 GCF_018398535.1 Haplochromis burtoni | reverse complement strand
GAGGTTCAATTTGCCATGTTGCAAGGAGAGCTTAACTTCTGTCTCGCTAGCTTGCCCTGCGCTCAGTGAATCTGCGTTCGACTACTCCGCCTAGGCTGCACTGTTGAGCGCAGATCCACTGAGTGCTCAACACAGACAGCATCATCAGAAGGAAAGTTGATAAAATAAATTAAAAATTTTGTATTGTTCGATACATATGCGTACCGAACCGAAAGCACTGTACGAGTATCGTTGCACCCCTAATGCTTATATCTGTGTTTATGCAGACCCATATCATATGCATATACAGTACACACATTAAATATACTGTCTTTGCTATTACATCATCATTTCATCTTGTTTTTAAGCCTCCATAGCATTTCGTCACCAAAGGCTGTGACATACCCTGCCTTCTTCAAAATGTTGGTATAACTTTTTATGACATATATAAATGCCATATCTCAATATCAATACTATAGCGACACCATATGTTTACATTCCCTACTGAGCACAACAACAACACAAGCAGTGTGTTGGTTGTGATGGATAAGCGGTTTTATTTTTAGGTCCAGGGAAAATGGTGCAAACGCTACTTTTGTGCTTACATTTGACTTGTGCTGTATATAATGCTGTCACTATTATTGCACTATAATGCTGCTGCTAATAGAAGGTTTTTTCCCCTTTATTGACATAAACATCAAAAATGTCCTTGAAATGTAATGATTTAATTTTGAGACTATATTGCAAAAACTCTGTTTAACATCGCTGACTCTTATCATTAAGTTTGGTAAAACATGTTTACTCTCAAAACAAGCCTTTGGTAAAACGAGGAAGCTTGAACTTAAAAAGTAAAACCAAAAGCAAATGTGTAAATAAAGTATGTCACATAATAACAGATTTCATATAGAAACAAAATCTCCTAATTTAACTCATCTCATCAACCTTATCTGGTCTTTCTGGCACTGCTGGCAACATGTTCTTCATCTTAGCATACAGTTGCTTTTTCTCCATATTCAGATCAATCACATTATATTGCCTCAGGTTAGCCGACAATACAATAATATTTAAATGTTCTTACTGGCGAAGGACATGAGTCCTCCAAATCCATCGTTGCTGTTGTTGGAAATGGTGGAGTTTGGTGAACTGTTACGTGAGTCTCCCTCCCCATCGGACTCTCCTGGGAGCCTAAGGCTACTGGGGCGTAAAGGACGCTGTGCCCTACGGAAATAAAATGGTGAAAAGACATTACAGTGCATCGTCGACACTGGAAAATATACATACACCACTGGTAACCCTCCAGCATTCACACTGTATAACATAACACCACCAAAGATTCAAGACCATGAATGAAGAGAGTATTCTGACATGCTAGGTTTGGAAAGAGATCATTGCATGGTCAGAGAGCCCATTTGAATGAAGATAATGCATTCATTCAAGCGATGAACAAGCTTAACACACTTGTTGCCATTGAGGTTCTGGTTGAATCGAGGGGTGTATGATTCCACTTGCTCTTCTGCATCAGGGTCATCCTCTGAGGGGAAGCCATACTGAGGCTCAAAGTATGGGTTGTCATACTCTTGCTTTTTGTTGGCTTGCTCCACCAGACCAGCATCAGCTGCAGGTCTGAGGAACGGCTGATTGGCCAATCCCGGCACGGGGTTCTGTAAAGCAGCGCTTGCTGATGCCTCAATTTCAGGTACTTCCCCTTGCTCCTAAAAAAAACACATGAAAACACATATGAAGGGAATTTTGTAAATGTTCCTCAATGTGCACAACTATCATGCTGAAAAAGATGCACACTCAACAGATAAAGACGGTTTGTACACACTTATCATAAACAGAAGGAGATTTAGTTCATCCAAAAATAAAGAAAAGAAGGTTAAAGAGGACCAATCTACACAAGTCTATTTAATCTTGAAATAAATTAGAAAGATCACATACATGGTTGACCCCCTGGATGATTGTGCTGGGGCTTGAGCTTGCAGTTGTGCTAGAGCTTGAGCGAAGAGGCTGTCCATCAGAAGGCTCAGCAGGTCCGTCCCCACTGGGTGGGCCTTCAGGGCCATGCCCTTCCCTGAAGTCATGGTAGTCTTGAAACTCAACCTCACTAGCATCTCCCAGTGCTGCATGGGTAGGCGGGTCCAAGCCTGAGACAATAAAGTTAAATTTTACAACAGAGGAAATGCTATGAATGTGGTCAAAGTGGATCATTGGGCAAGATAACCACATACTTGGTGTGTCTCCCTGGATGTCACCTTGAATCATCTCACTCACTAGGTCTCCAAGTGAGGAATAGGATGAGCTGGAGTCGTCGTAAGCCTCACTGTCACTGCCGCTGTAACATATTGAATTTATCACAACCGACAGCAATCAAAATATATGGCAGAATTAAACAAAAACCCAGATAGTAGACTGAACTGGATTAAACAGAAAGACCTTGGTTTAATCCTACCTGTCTGTGGGGTCAGACTCATTGCCTTCATCCTCCAGTGGGCCAGCCATAGCCTCAACCAGTTGGGAGCTTCCATCATATACTCTGTAGACCACTGGCTGCAGCTGATGTGCATACCACTTGGGCTTGTCTCCAATTAAGGAGGGGTCAAACACATCTAAAGAGAGATATTCAAATGAGTTCAACACAAATTCTGTAATGCATACTCACATAAAAGACAACCTATTATGATCTTTAATGAGTCTTACTGTTATGGATTCTCTGAAAGGCAAGGTTTGTGGGATTGAGAGCCCACTCTCCATAGAACTCTACGGCCTGGGTGTGAGAAAGCTTGTCTGCAAAGGTAGAGCGTCTTGGCCGAGATGCAAGAAAAGACGTCGACTGAAAAGCAACCACTGGCCGCGGGAAGAGGCGCAGAGTGCGAGTGTGCATCTGGAACCCCTGAAGAACATTTGGAGAGTTGAAAAACCGTACCATGGCCACCCTGCAAGACAAAGAAGTTTTAATTAATTTTTTTATTTAATTTTATTTATTAAGATCAGTGTGACTTCCGTGTTAACGGAAGCTCAGACAGATGCTGATAAACCCTGACAGTTCAATGCTTGCCTGGTAGCTACATCCACAGAATCGACATCATTGCCATAAATTAGAGGGTTGAATTCGGTGGATGACGGCGAAGCTTTATCTCGTCCAGGTGGGAGCAGGGGCATCTCCTGACCTTCCTGAAACTTCTCCAGGTTGAGAATTGGTTGGGTGTTCAAACTCATGCTGGTCAAAGCCTAGAACAGGTACCGGTGACATTAATTACAAACACAGCAGTGGCTCTGAATACAAAAACACTGCATTGTGATAGACCACACCCACATTTGGCATCAACATTTAGTTGGAATATAAATTTCTTTACTTAAATTGGACAGACTGGCAGGCAGAATTGAAATAAAAGGGGATTTGATTGTTGAGCCAATGGCTCTTATAGGTAGCAATTCTGCTGCTTAGCATTGTGCTAATATTAGATTATTTACCAGAGTCCCACGCCATTACATTACTTCAAGCAGCTAAAGGATGAGGTTTCCATATGTTGATGCCTGCAGTGGGTGTGTCACTTTGGAGTAGGAGGAGCAGAGGAGGGAGTAAGTTTGCTTTGAGGGGACTGCTGCAGACTTAAGAGTCAATGTTTAGCTTAGCATAATGGAACATTTAGTTGCTGCGTCTGGATGAATGTTAACTTTGTCAAAGTGATCAGCTTCATCATACAGGATCGTGTTTTCATTACGAGAATACTCACTGATGCCAAGATTAGATGCACGCACATTCAGTCATGCTCAAGCCAGAGCTAAGCAGTGTATCAAAACACTGGTTTGCAACATTCTGTGACGCTGTTATGCATTTTTGGTCTTGAAAATAGGAAACACGTAGAAGTGACAAGCAAAATAATGTGAGACAGAGAAGATATCCGTGCAGGGGGCATGGCACATTCCACAGGAGGAGAAATAAGTAACCTTATTCTCAGAGGAGAAGATCTGCTTTTGGGTGATCACGGTCAACCTAACCAGACACTAGGAAGGGGATAAGAGAGATGCGAGGAGAATCACATGAAGGCCTGGGATGACAACTTTGTGACTGACACTGGAACAGCACATGACGGAAGGGTCACCACCGTAGCCCTTTTCTTTTCTTTGTCTCCTTTCAACAGCAGTTCCCTATTTATTAGATTTTTTTTGCTGACAGGAAATAAAAATATTTGTAATTTAAACAGATCGAAAAATCACGAGGGAAAAGGTTCCTCTTGATTTTTTTTGTGCAACATCAGACAGGCTTTGCTCTTTTATCATTTCCATTTTCAATTCTACTTTTTACTGAAGAAAGGAGATAAGAAAATATTCATTTGTGCCCGCTTTGAAAAAGTGATGAACAGCCTGGAGAGTAAGACTGAGTGACAGTGACATGTGACAAAGTCAGAGCAAGAGAGACAGAGAAAGATGAAAAATGGAAATGCTTTTATGTTTGATGTGAAAGACAAACAGAAAAACAAAAACAGAGGAAAAACAATAACATGACCAAATAATAGAGTTCACCTACAAAATCCAGCCACTACAAGATACATGAAGGACATCCATGGTGACCAGCTGGGACAAACCAGTGGTTACAATGGAGTGGTAATGACACACAGAAAACTGCAGATCTTTTCACAAATAAATAAAATACTTGCACAATAAAGCACCTGTAGCAAATTGTAAGCAGTATATAAACTTCTAGTCCTTAAGAAAAGTCAGGTAAGTTGTAATAATACAACCAGCCTTGCAAAAGTACACAAAAAATTATTGGCTGTTATAACCAGTTTATCTCAGTAACTCAACAGTCAAGTGCAAGTATTTTCAGAGACTGTAGCATCAGTAGCACTCTGCTATGGCATCAAAGTCTTCAGATAATCACTCCAACCATATTCAGTGACATTTTCTCCACTGCTCATATTAACACTGTGAACTTGTTTCCGGATATACAACAGCTATACTGAGCCTTGCACACTCCTACAAGTACACACAAGCAGCTCCGTCACACGCCCGCACACAGGGAAAGGGATGCTAACCACACACAGCTAACAGACTGGCTCTGATTCAAGGTAGAATGAACTAAATGAATGTGCAAAGACTTTAACTGGATCTTTGAAAAAGCTGTGGTCTGTGTTTGCTTCATGAATGCAAGGGTGGCACAACAGTTCTGATGAACACCATCATATTTAAAATGAAATATCAACATCAGATTACAGAGTGCAGATTGCCTACAGACTCAAATTTATTAATTTAAATTTAAAAAAAAAGGTTATTTTTGCAAAAATATTATGATTATTATCATTATTATTATTAGTTTTGGTTACATTTTCAATGACTTTAATGATTATGATCTGATATTGCCTACAAAACAACTATTGCTGTTCATACCTCATATTAAACATATGATTACAAAGTGAATAATAGGTAGTCAGTATCTTTTGCAAATAAATATCTTTTGGAATATTAATAGTGTAGCTGGAGAGATAAAAAAGTAAAGTCAAAATGTGATAATATAAATTAGAAAATAAGGATGCATGGTATTCTGAATATCAGCAGCTAATGCCATCTAAGAATTAGCCATAGCAAACATTTCCTGGCTAATGAGCACACTAAGTAAACACATATTGGTAGCTTAAATATTTTTAATTATTTTAAATAAATATATTTAATTACATTAAAGACGTGAGCAGATTTTGTGACATGTGCTGTATTTCCATGAATCAGAACCAGATTCTGATGTTAGATAATCAGGTTAGAGGCCAAGTTAGTTGCTACCAGTAATACTAAGTATTTATTTTGGGTAGCAGCGACCTAGCATCTGATTTTACCTCCAAAAGCTAGAGCATGCACAGAAAACAGAGGGAAAAAGAAAAATTTGTTTATGTTAGTGCACTACAAAACCAGTTTCAAATGCCCCCACACTCATCTACAGTACATACAACTTTGATGAAGAAGGAAGCCCCTACTCTTCACATTGCTGAAAGACAAGTTTTACATTCAATGGGATTAACTAGCAATCATGGGATTAAACTTTAACGGTCCAGAGAAGTACCCGGGTTCCAGAAATTTCTCTGTGAAATGCTCATGTGTATGCTAGTCTCACTGTATTTGGGGCAAATATATGGCTGCCACAGTTGAGCAGAATCAGACAAATTTATAGTCATAACAATTTAAGAGGAATCAAAACAAATCGCATACATTACCTGTTTTAGATGTTTCTTAAGCTCGCCTGCTTCAGGCTCTGGAAGAGGTGGTAGAAGCTCTGCATTGGTAGGTGCTATAACCTGAAAGCAAACATAGCAGTCTTAATTTTTGCAATGTATTTGAGCTTTTTAAAAACAATTTTTTTGTGCAAGTCAATAAACATTAGGTAAATGAACCACAATATAATAAAATAGAAAATCCAAGATGAGAAGGAGCTCTTGTTATACAGACCTTGCTGCTGTCAAGGTCAACAAGCCAAATATCGTCTGGCATTTTGAAGTCTGATTTGTAGAGGAAGAAGCTGGCTGGTACACCTATAATGTAGGGAGTAGGAGCAAGAAGGAGCTGCCAAAGGAAGAAAAATGTTCATTTAGGCAAAGCTGTTATTAAATGAAAAGACACCTTTTTTTTTCTTTTCTTTTTTTTTATAAATGTACACATATACAGAGAAATGACTTATTTATTTAACGTGTATCTGTTACAAACACTAAGTTTCACCTGTTCAGCAGAGGCCATACATGTTGGCAGTAAGGGAATGACTGGGAACATGTACTCCAGTGGGTAAATCATGGCCACAAAGGCCATGACGCTCATAGACAAAGCATTATAATCTCGGGACTGAAGAATGACCTGGGAACAAAACAAAAACATACAACATGCAGAAGATTAATAAAGTGAGCGTTACAATGCAACAAATTTTGTATTTAGTTGGTTCTCACCACCCTGATACATTTGCACCACTTGACGGTTTTTGATGTATGATTTGACTCTGATTTTGAAGCCATGTTCCATTCTTTGTTCATAATTTAAAGCCATAAAAACTCATTTTTGTTATATACATATGGATATTTAACAGCAATAAAATCTCAGCAAGAGCGGCAAGAAATCTCTGAGTGGCAGAATACATATCAAAATAGAATACCTTAAGAACCCCATATCTGCTAGACACAGGGTGACAGAAAAGTAGAGAAAAAAGTCCAACATAATGGTCTTTAAACAGTATGACTCAATCTGAGAAGCGTAGGTTTGATTTGGTTGCAAATGAGCCCATGTATCAGTGTCAACGTATGCACAGAGTAACACTACATCAAAATCAATTAAACAAAGAATCCTATTACATCTACACTAATGACTCTAGTGTTAAAAATACAAGATGACAGAGTCTTTCCTCTCTATCATAAACTATTAACACTCTTCTTTTTACCCACTGTGCTCTGTCCACACGGCTTCAGTGAGCTAACAGCAGAAAATGTGGACATTTCAGGACATTTCTAACAAGGTCTTTGGGAAACAAAAAACAAAAAAGACAAAACTCGTAGACATGCAGCTGCACTCCAGAGGAAACCACTGAACAATCAGACTAAATATAGCCTTGCTTGTACCTTTCACTTCTAAAATCGGCATGATCTTTAATAAAATCCCAAGGGTAATTTGACCGCAGCTTAAAAAGAAAAAAAAAGAAAAAAGAAAAGAAAAATACGGAAAAAAAAAATCCACATCCTTCTTCTTGCCCTTTAGTATATATATGCACAAAACACAAAAGAATATAAAGAGACTGGACCAAGAGGAAGAACACCTGTGCCTGTCCTTACTTTGTGCTCTAGCAGGACACAGCTGAGGACCTGAAGACAGGCATCCACACCCAACAGCTCTAGGGGCAGGTGCAGCGGGAAATCGACCATGGAGAAGCGAGAGCTATCAGGTAGGGCAAAGGTGAGTGGCCTTTTGAGCTCATGGGGCAGCACTTCCACATCCACACGTCTCTGACCCGCCACTGGCACTGGTGAACGCAGCAACCGGTACACCCAGGATTCGATCTCCCGCAGGTCGGCCAGCAGCTGGCTGCCTTTCTCTTCCACCGACAACGCACCGGTAAACACACGCCACATGGTGTCCCTGGGAAGGACATTAATGTACATTTAAAGGTTTTTAGATTTTTCAATGAAGTGTGCGTTGTGACACAACATTCAAGAAAAACACTGAGACAAACATTAAAATGCATGAACTGATGGTATTTCACTTTTCAGGGGAAGAAAAACAATCTGTTTGGGCAGTAAGGAAAAACAATAATATAGTTTTGTTCAAAACGACATATTACGTGACAGTGTGTATACTTACTGAAAAGCTTAACAAATTTCTGTGACACGCAGATAACGCTAATACTAGGGGTGCAACGTTACTCGTATCGATATTGAACCGTTCGATGCAGTGCTTTCGGTTCGGTACGCATATGTATCGAACAATACAAAATTTGTAATTTATTTTATCAACTTTCCTTCTGACGATGCTGTCTGTGTTGAGCGCTCAGTGAATCTGCGTTCCACTACTCCGCCTAGGCTGCACTGATCCACTGAGCGTTCAACACAGATAGCATCATCAGAAGGAAGAGCGCAGGGCAAGCTAGCGAGACAGAAATTAAGCTCTCCTTGCAACATGGCAAATTGAACCTCCCCCACCCTCATTCAGATCTGG
>NW_024582496.1:590831-609025 GCF_018398535.1 Haplochromis burtoni | reverse complement strand
GATATATTTATTTTTTTTAATTACTTTTGTTTCAGCAACATTAAATTTAAAAACTGTACTTTTGAGTTAAAATATATATATTTATAATTTTAATAAATGACAAATTAAAAAGGCATGAACATTTTTTTTGTATCGAAAAAATATCGAACCGTGACACCAAAGTATCGAACCGTGAATTTTGTGTATCGTTGCACCTTAGCTAATACATATATTGATAGATGTCCAGGGCAATTTTAAAGTTAAAAACAGAGTTGATGGGTTTTTTATTTTTGTTGTTTTTTTGTTTTTCCCCTTGCTGTTGTTCATTTATTTTATTATTTACTTTGTATCTGTAATTTTCTTTTCTTTTATCTCTTCTTCCCTCTCTGGCTGGGTTTTAGTTACACTGTTCTGGATGGGTGGGTGGGGCACGACTGTTTGTTAATATTGCCGTAATTGTTGTTGGAAGCAATTCTTTGTTCAATAAAAAGACCTTGATCCAAAAAAAACAAACAAAAAACAGTTGATGAAATCATCAGGTCATTTTATTACTGCAGACAGCCACAAAGAAACCTGAACAAATAACCAGTGAAATCCCTAATGTGATGAGCAAATGAGACAAATGCACAAGAGGCTCTTAAGTAGTTGGCGCCATAGTAATGTGAAAACCCACTACTCTATGCACGCAGTGCTACTACCCTTTCTAAAGTGCATACTTATATGTGTGTGTGCGGCAAAGAGTGAGGGAGGTAAATCATTAGCCGCTTGGATCTCTCCCACCAACTGCAGCTGTTACCCACGGGCAGGCAGAGACCTCAATCTGTCAGAGCCGCCATAGCAGAAAATGCTCGCAGTCATTATGTGATGACTCTACTTCTTTGTCACTGCAACACCACATTTCAATCAACCATGTCAAAGGGGGAAAAGAGATTCTCAGGTCTGTTCAGCCTTCGGCTTTTTGAGCTTGTCAGAGAAGCCATAGTTCTATATTACTGATAAGTGGAGTCAGAGCGACATTTTATCAAAGAAAAAAAGGCCAAGGTATGAGCTTAACTGGGTGCTAGACGTTCCAACAGTGCCTTTTAAAGAAGACGGGAAAAGCTGCGCTAGTTTAACAGCTATAAATAACAATCATTCGATGAATAAGCTCTTGTGAAGTGACAGCCTAATTAGCACTTTGTCAATCAAAATTTGCAATCTATTAAGTCACCCATGGCAACAGAAAAACCCAAAGAGCACCGAAAAATACTGCCACATCACGCCACCGCATCAAATACAGGGTACAGCTGCGAGTACTCTGCAGCTTAAATTAAAAATGAATTAATTAGCCTTCAAGCTTAATTAAGAAAATCGAAACATGATCAGCAATTTGTGTTAAGTCTAATAGGCAGAACAGAACGATAAATCCCCTTTTATCATATTATTGGATATATTGGGGGTATCCAATTGAGACCTTTTTTTTCTTTTCACTCTCTGGGTTATATTTTCACCTTGGCGTGGATGATTGTGGCCAAAATGATTCCCATAATTATTTTGATCATTATTGAGATGACAATTACATTACACTCCTTCCACATCTATGTGCAACATTCATGCTATTCTACTAAAGTCTGCATCAAAATGAAACTGGTCCTCCATATCTGCCTAAATTCAGCGCCTCTGAAGAAAAATCAACAAATATAAATAAAAAACCTGTACCAAAACTTAACACAAATTAAATGAAGAAAGTACTGTTTTCCCTTTTACTCTGTGCTGTATTATTAATAATTAAAATATCTTGTGAGCCGTGAGATCCCTCTACATTCCCCTGATATCACTACTTTGGAAGAATAATTGTGTTTCCACTATGTTCACCCTTCTGCTGCAGTTTTTGTTACTCACTTGTGGTTTTTTGGCCACATGGAATGTGATTGCTGAGTTGATCATGGACAGTTCATGTTAACAACCACTGCATTGTTTTTCTTGGCATCCATTCATTAATTATACTGCATTTAGAGGTGTGTTTTCAGGCAGCTGAATGAGTTAGTTGTTTCTTTGCCATCTAGACTAGAACAGGATTTAGGACAGAACAGGTACCAATAACAATATTTGGTGTAAAATTCCAATACATGAGTCAATACCTCTTGTCCTTCAGGCACAGGAAATGAACAGATTTCCCTAACATTTCTTATGTATTGAGTCCTTACTAACATAACTTGATAACGCAGGAAAAAAACATAAGCTACATTTTGAAATTTTCATTTATTGGCTTAACAATGGCCAATAATACTGGCCATGCCAATATACTGATCAAGGTGTAGTGCAGACCCAACTATAGAGCACTCTTTGCATATGTATTTTTGGTTGACATGTATTTCCAAACAACAGCTGATGATCTGCCTAAAGGGAAAAAGGTCTTCACCTTCTTGTTCTTGATTTTTATTGCATATCTGTCTTAATATGCAGTGTTACTTGTCCTGACTAGTCCAGGAAACTTCAAGCTACACAGTGTAGGGAACAGCTGTGGTTGGCACATGCAGCCAGGGGGTCAAGAGCTGATTAAGGGGTCACTTCATTTGCTTTCACTTGGTGTTTAATATTGCCTGATTATGTTCATTTAACTGTGGGAAGCAAAAACCATGAAGTCTGTACAGCCCTATTTTCTCCTTTTATAAAACAGAGACTTTGTGAAATATTTGCTGGTCTGAAAACTTTTTTATACAGTTTATTATAGTAATTTAGCAAAGTGGGCAGTGTCATATTATTTGTTCAGTATAGTGCACTCAAACTCAATTGTTTACCTTCCTCTCAGCATTGTCTGCAGGACATGAGGAAGAGTGCATGTCACACTTGAGCAGATGGTGATGAAGTGTGAAGGGGTGTCCTAACAATAAATTGCTTAGTAGTTTGTGAAAACAGTGACCCTTCATTTTCCCAAAAACCCACTATCTGTCAAGCTTGTGTGTACACACAAAATGATTCATTAGAATTATGTAACAATTGTTATTCTTCCTGAAATAATATTTAATGTAAAACAAACCACTCAAAACAAAGTTGATTTAAATGCACTGTGGATATTTTGTTTGGCATTATTTGTCATTGAGGTGGAGCTTGAAAGCATAAAGCATACTGTGAGAACAAGACACACGCCACAGATGGCCTGCAAAACTGTGCGGCACCACAGACAAAGGCTCCTGTATAATTGTGAAACACAAACATACAGCTAACAGGTGGACAACGGAAGAAGCAGACGGGAGTAGAAACAAAGGAGTGGGCACTGCACAAAACATCAGCAGGAACACTGACAAAACAAGTTTTCTCCAACTTTTCTAGCCTTTAGAATTGAATGTGAAATAATAAGCTGTGTGAATGGTTATTAATGTGCATCAAATGTACAGACATTATTTAAAAGCTTGCACAAGAAATTCAAGTGAGTTGAATTCAACTGAAACTGCTTTAAAAGAGCGCTAATTGCTCTTTTTACATAAACTACAGGTGGGTATGAACAGATGTATCATCTGCCAACTGCTGTCTCTGGAGACTGAAGTATGTTACAGTCAACAAAACAAAACTTTGAAGGGAATAAACAATGTACTGATTAATATGGATGCTAAAATCCTTTAAAATGAATCCACTCTGGTCTCTGCTAATGAGATCTTGTCATCTAACTTGGTATTTGCCCCTAAGGCTGGCACAACGAGAATGCTCATACAAAAATAAGTGTTTAGTGGGTGTTTAATGTTTTCATGTGCTTAGCAATTACACAGCAATCCTCAAGTGGATTCTGGTGTTTCTATACTACACAACTTATTTTGACAGGATGGGTTCTTGGCAAAGACCTACTTCAAAATAATCTGTGTGTTATTTATTTGGCTAACAAAGCTTTTAAAGAAAGATTAAGACTATAAAACCTGTTTGTGAGTGAAGAAGCATTAGTGCATGAAATCTGAAACCTCACCTCTGGGTGGCACGAGGAAGCCCCGCCCGTTGTGTTAGCCTTTGACTGCAGCAGTCCACTAACCTCTTGAGAATATATAAGCATTCCCTAAAGGTGGAGAAGAAGGGGTAATGGCTGAGTATGCACAGAGAGGTCAGTGTGCTGTTGCGGTTCCTGGCTGCCACCTTAGCAGCACTCCGTTTGTGCTGCGGGGACTTGCCGGCATTTTGCTCAGCACCTTGCTGTCCACCCTCTTCTCCAGAAGCAGGCGGAGGTACTGACTCTGCATTCTTGGGTGGAGAAACCACACGGTGTGGAACTCCACCCCCACCACTATCAGACCCTTCGCTTGTGGTCTCTGTTGCCTGTTCTGCTGTCTCAGCGTGACTGCTCTTCTCTCCTCGAGTACGATGATGTCCTCGCTGAAAGGAGCGGTAGAAGTTGACACAGATTCCGTAGCGAGTAATTCCTGAGTCCTTGTCAGTCAGGGTGAAAACAAAAGAGGAGTCATCGCGAAGGCTGACCCTGCGCTGGCGTATACTCAGGCAGCCCTCTGGTTGGCAGAAGAAAACCACGTCTGGTGGGAGCGGAAAGTCTTGGTGGTCCTCTAGTGGGTAGCGTCGGAGAAGCTGAGGGGTCTGGGCCACACTGTCACTAGTAGGTTGCCTGGAGGTTAAATGGCAAACATTTGTCAGCAGTGCCCAGAATTATTGCTTAATGTGTTCTTTGAGTACATTACAACTAATTCCTGATGCAGCTGCAACTGAGTTCCCATCACATGTTAAGTGGGGAGCTTCAAATCCCTTACATGAAACATCAAAATATCAAATCAAGACATTAGTGTATTTATGTGTCAAATGTGAGCGACAGCAAATATGAGAAAAGAATGTAAAAGACAGACTTCTGTGCCTGCTGTTACCTGCTTTCTGTTCAGACCCTTTTTCATTTCTTTTCTTTTTTTTTTTTAAACGACAGCCAATTTGAATAAAGCTGGCTTAAGGGAAAGAGGGAAATATGCTAAAACAGCTTGTTTCAGACAGTGGAGGAACTGAGGGGCTGCACCAACGCCCACTACAAGATGCATTAAGATTATTTTTAAATTGTGAAATAACCAAAGCTAATCTAGCAGAGTATCTGAGGTGTAACAGGTTCCCTTTAATATGAAAGACATAAAAGGAAAGACAAATTTCATAAAGGAAGAAATGGAAACCACAGAGTTCAAACAAAAACATTGAACAAAGCCTCGATAGTATTTCTGTGGTTACAGAAGCAAATGTGTAACCAATTTAGCATTTCAAACTGAAGTGTTTGAACTGTTTGGAAATCTGTGCAGAGGAAGTATGAGGCAACAACCATTCCATCCAATAACAACTCTGAAATTGTTCTTAAACACTTAAATCACCAACCGCTCAAATAAACAGACACAGTAACTCAGAGTCCCCTTTGATTTCACTGTATTATGTCAATACTTTTTTTTGGCTCAGTCACTATGTTTGAAACAATATACTACTTTTCTTCATTTTTCATAAGGGTTGAGCTGTTGTATAAACACCAAAGCAAAAACATAAGCTGTGAAATCATCAGATTTCAAGGTTGCAGTTTTCCAAAAACCTTCAAGCACTGCAAGGATGCATTCAAAAGTGCTGAGAATTTTCAACAGAGTAAAAATAGAAGATGATATAAAAACCAAGAGGTCTACTTTGTATGCCTATTATATGTCAAGACACTAAAGTAAAAATTATTAAGGTTAAAGGGTAGTGGGTGCCATGTCTGCCTAAGGGCTTACCTTGCTCCAACCACTACCAAGTAGTCGAGAAGGCGGGGGCACATTTTCTTTTTCTCCATGTTGGACTGACCATGTCCTGTATGTCACAGCATCCAGGATATACGTCGCCTCTTGAGTTAAGGGTACCTCTCCATCACAAGTGAGAAAGCTCAGGAGTATACTTGAAATGCAGCTCCTTTACTATCATTATGATGATTCAAAAAAAAAAAAAAAACATAAAAGAAGAAGAAGACTGGGTCCAATCTGTAACACACAAAGAAGAAGAAAATATATATTATTGTATGTTTTTATGACCACAATATAATAAGCTTGTGTCTGCACAATGAAAGCACCTGGTGCACACACTGGATATCACCAAACAGCAGCATAATTTTTCAGAGTAACAAAATGGGGTCAGATTGGGTTTTATGATGTATAGTTGTGACTTTTCAGTAAATGTCAAACTATAATAAAGTATAAATCCACTCAGCTCTGCAGCATTCTCCACTTTTCCTCTATTATTTTTTATTCCTATTTATTCTATTTATCCCCTTTGTATATTTTATTTATATTTGTCTCTGTGTGTGTTTGTGTGTTTGTTGTGTGTGTGTGTGTGTGTGTGTGTGTGTGTGTGTATATATATATATATATATTATTTATATTTGTTATTGTATTTTATTGTATGTTGTGTGTGTGTGTGTGTGTGTGTGTGTGTGTGTGTGTGTGTATATATATATAACAATTCTGTAACTGTAACTTCGGTCGTTGCTGTGCTTTTTTTGGAAGTCGAATTTCCCAGAGGAACCCACCCGAGGGATTAATAAAGTTCTATCTTATCTTTGTCCACAACACCAACTGTTCACAAGGCTTTTAACCCCCCACAACAGCAGAAGTTTCACGTGAAGGTGGTTTTAAGATGGAATAAAGCATTTGGAGCCTTTTTAGCTAAAGAGCAGACAAAGAACTGTATTGTTCTGTCCTTGTGGTATTCGAACAAATAACAAATTACCAAGACAAGGAAATGCTTTCTGATATTACCAAATTTCACAAGACATCATACTACTATAAACAAAGAAACAAAATGCAAAAAAAGGTGTGTGGATATGTGTTTATAGGGTATATGTTGGACATTAAGACGACATAGGAAGAAGAACCACAAAAACCTATAAACAGAATTGTTGGAGATTAAAACTTATAATTTTGGGTTAAATTTACATAGACATAACTAAAGAATCACTCTAAACATATTACAAAATATTACTTGCTGCACTTTAGAGTTGACAATAATGTGTTGCCTGGTTGTTTTTGTTCGAGGGTAAGGAGAGGTAAGTAAGCAGCTTAGGGGCCTTGGTGGAATGAGCACACTTCACAGCTTGGACTTTGTCCAGCAAACTAAACCAGCACCTCTACAGATGGCTATTAAACACCAGGAAGCCACTTGTAGCTCCAGTCTAGTTCCCTTATCGTGACAACAGACAACTTAACATTCATATTAAGGCAACATACAGTGCATGACTACAGTTTAGCGGGCATTCCCTGACACAATAACAACACCATCTCAAAATATTAGTTGAGTTGCTTTTGTGAGAATAAATTTAACATGAGCAGCTTTACAAATAGGTGCACAAGCTCTGGATCTCCTCTTGTAAAGTAATGACAAAGCACTGGCCACTAAATACAAAAAAAAAAAAAAAAAAACAAGTCTGGGCCAGGATTCTGTTAAGCTCAACTCTTAAGACTTTTCTGAAAAACAATTTAACATCCCCACAGCCATGGCATTTCATACTATTTTCAGCAATAATTTATGCAGCTATACGATCTGCTTTTTAGAGGAACTCACTCATGTTCTATAACTTACAAAATCTGTGTATTTATTTCTTTGTCTCACAAATCCTCCTACATTAGGATCAGGAGTTCAGCAACCAGCCTTGGCACACAGCTACATCTCAGGCCCCTGACAGCTCTTATCAATAGTTATTATGATGATGTCATCACATCGCCTTGCAATCACCTAGCGACAAGCTCAGATAACCTTTTTTAAAATGCCTTGCAAAAGCACTGAATCATTTTTGTTTCACAACAGTAACATTAATTTATATTCACTTCACTTATGCATCATACAGTATAACGCCATCATGTTGCCTTGCAACCACCAAGCAATGAACACATATTTATCTAACTTGTTATAACCATCATTTTACAATCATTTGAATTTTACAACCAACACCACAAACTGGTCAAACTATACTGTAGCATGGGCATGTGCTAGTTAAACAAATAACAGCACTGCCAAACATGTTAGCAGTTATGACACAATCAGGACAACCCTCATGGGAAGCACTTGCAGGTGTAACCAATGAACTTGAAGCCCACAAGAAAGAAAAGAACAGCAGTGAGATCCCCTTAAAACCACAAGACACAAATTGACAATTTCAGTGCCATGCTCAACTTTTCGACTTGTAACTTTTCAGTGTGAATATAATCAGAGCAAAACCAACATGCTGACATTCAATTCAAAGACTATAATGTGGCTGCAGTAAAACTACAGTCTGAAGTATCTCTCTTTCCTCCCAAAACCATCAAACATTACAGAATTACTGCTCTGCTTTTTGTTTTTCTGGAATAAGCAGCAAAATCTGAAGCTTAAAACACCTCAGAGGAAAACACCATAACTGCTAATGTTCACATCAGCTAATTGCACAAAACAAAACCACAGTAACGTGATCTACTTGAGCTATCATGCGATGCCAAACAGCGTTTACTCTAAAACTAACAAATACTACAGGAGGCCATGCTACTGGAACCCCACCCTGAAACACAAACACTCAGGACCCAGAGCAGTTTCTCACTGTCACTTAAAGGCTGTTATCCAACAACTGATAAGCTGAAGGAGCTTTAATTTAGTCAGTGGTTCATACTGCATCATTGATGCATTCCCACTGAAAAGCTAAGACCAGGATTCTTTTCTAAAAGCTTAAGATAATCTTACAACGACAACACCTCTATCAGTGCAATTACTGCAAAAAAAGATTCAAACTTCACATTAAAAAAAAAAAAAAAGACCTGATTCATAAGGACTGAAGGATGAATTACTGAAGTCTAACAAGCAGCAAATCTTGTGCACATCTATGAAAATATGCCAATTTCACTGCAGTTCCAGGAGTTGCTTTTGAATTAAACATCATGACCGCATCTACTCCATCACACAGACATATGAGAAGCAGTATATCCTATGTCTGACAGAACCCGTGTTGCTTTGTTCTTTTCCCATGTCGTTTGGACTAGTTACATGTTATAGACTCAGTAGCTTTAACTGTAGAAAACACTTCTGACCTAATTTGACTCTTTCTTCAAACAGGAAACCCGCAGTCCCCCTAAAGACTCATTTACACTTCCAGTTCTGTTTTCATGCTCAACACAATATTAGAAAGAGCTGTCAGAAACTACATCTATTACACTAGAAAAAAAGGTTTCGCTCTATGAACATTAAAACTGCAGCGACCTTCAGTGAAGTGACACCACACAGAATGCTTAAAATGAATCTGCACCAAATATAAATAAATCCTGATATGAATATCGTGTTTCGATATGTGCGCTTGTGTGGTAGAAACAGAACAGACACAACGATAACAGGACAGACAAATGGACTGCATGTAAATCATGAGTGGGACACGATAGTCACACATTCTGACAAAGGTGGTCATTAACCCCCTCAGCCACAGAACTACCAGTGCGTGACACAGCTGTGTCCAGCAGACATTATTACAGAAGGCTTCAAACGCATTATAGGTGTAATTATGTCTAATAGCTCCACTTCTGAGCAGAGAAGCTGCTCACAGAGGGACATGAACCATTAGAATTAAAGTATTCTTGATGCATGCTAAAATGTTCTAATGTTTTTATTTTTATTTTACGTCAATTTGGAATTGAGTGAATGTTTAACACATTTCACTGAAACTGCAGTATTAAAACACTGATTCTTGAGCTACCACAGATACATAATACCTTCTTATGGTTTTGGGAAGCTTGACAGTGTTTAATGTGAACTTTCACCACACTGTTAAATCCAAGAGTATCTGATGTGAGGAGCCACACAAAGATGCAGTTCAAACAGGCCTGCCAAGTGGGATGACACATCTTAGGAAGTCAGCTTAATGTTCACACTCATCACACTTGGTAAAGTTATTCAAATACCCTAAAAGCCTGGCAGCTTTTTACTGACTTGCACACTGATGTACAAGAAGGAAAAGTAAACTGTCACTTAACATTAATGGGTAAATGAGCTCTGAAACGGCGGTTTAAAATAAAAATAAAAATAATCTTTTCAGCTCAAGCTTTAAAAGATAAATAAAATACATGGAACAACTTCTACAAGGTTGGATAGCGGCGACAGCATAAACCTTGTCACAGCAAAGAAAAACTACAAAATGGACAATTCAACAGGCCTATAGAGAATACAATGTAACAATTATCTCATGAAACCATCAGGAAAATGAACCTATACACAGGTCTGGCAGCCTGAAAGCTTCCTGGTACCAAGCCAAAATGGCTGTTTTATGAAGCAGTAGCGCTGCAGGCAGACTCATCCAGCACAGAGATACTGGCTCACAACATTATTTTTAGATAAGGATGGCAGGACTGTGCCACTTCGCTGATTGTCTTTAATTACCGAGTGTGGTACTGATCCCCTTTTCCTATCTCTAAAAACCGGGAATAAAGAATTGTCACAACATTACAACCATCTTCAAAGGCTAAATAATGATGTACATTAACACAACAGATGAATCTCTTCAGAGTGGTCTGCAGGCAAGCAGTCACTTGTTATGTAAGCATGGAGAGGAGACAGATATGATTCATGGGCCTCCAACATGGTTAACATTTACTGCCAGTCACAGTAAACAGCAGTAAGTACAAACAGAGAATGCTACTGAAATCGATCAGGTCAGCAAGGCCGCATAAACAAGTAAGAGATAATGTGTAGATTAAGAAAGTATTATTCTTAGGAGGCGCATCTGTAACCGGAAGGTCGCTGGCTCTCTGTCCTGGTCGTTGTGTCCTTGGGCAAGACACTTTACCCTACCGCCTACTGGTGTTGGCCAGAGGGACCGATGGCGCGATATGGCAGCCTCGCTTCTGTCAGTCTGCCCCAGGGCAGCTGTGGCTACAACCGTAGCTTGCCTCCACCAGTGTGTGAATGCGAGAGTACAATAGTGGCATTGTAAAGCGCTTTGGGTGCCTTGAAAAACGCTATATAAATCCAATCCATTATTATTATTATTCAATGAGTTATCACTTTTAAATTATCATTTTATTGAACCAATGGTACAGTGTTTAACAACTGGACCAGTATTGATATATTTTGGTCCCCTGCCGCTCATAACCTACAAGGAACGAGTGCTGCAACTTTAAAATGATTTATAGAAGATCGTAATATATGCTTGGTGACTGGCCATGTTTCTACATCTTGAAATTGTGGTCACAAAAATGAAATAACCAACACGTTTATGGTGTTCAGTTATCTGTTTGACTGTAGGAAACTAACTATGTGCTAATAATTTGCATTGCAAGGTGTGACGAAGACTGGCTTCATTTGAATCAGGTTCCAGGTACCTTTTTTTTTTTTTGATAAAATGGCAAAGCTGAGTTCAATGTGCATTAAATCAAAAAAAACAAGGACACTCATGCCTTGTTTTGATTTAACAACAAGTTACATACCAATATGTTTGTTTCACAATATCTTATAACCAAAGCTTAATTTCGTTATCACCCAGATAACCCCCCAGCCTAAAAGCTCCAGTGTATAATAAATTATATTTGTCCTCAGAAACCATTTGTGATTGGCCTATTTTTACATTTTTCCCCAGAGGCTTTGAGATTCAAATCAAATTTTACCCCATCATCAATCAAGAGGATATAGTCAAAGATCTGTAGCTAGTCTGTGTAATGCATTGGGTGAATTACATGTGACTGGGACACACTCCTTTCTCTGATAAAGTTCTGGTAAATGGAAAAGACAACCACTTATTGATTGGATCTAGTGTATGGACATGCACTGGATAT
This sequence comes from Haplochromis burtoni, assembly GCF_018398535.1. Taxonomy (NCBI): domain Eukaryota; kingdom Metazoa; phylum Chordata; class Actinopteri; order Cichliformes; family Cichlidae; genus Haplochromis; species Haplochromis burtoni. Next base: position 597,305 of record NW_024582496.1, on the reverse strand, counting down.
GCACCGTTTAACTCACACTTTAACACAATTTCACATGCAAATAATCTTGTCATTATTAAGAATGAAGGCTAGCTATTCAGTTATGTTAAAACTTTATTCCTGAAGGTTTATAAACCCACCCAAAACAAATATGCCCAATGCTGACAGGAGACTTCGGGGATCTTTTTGCCGTTCACCTCAGCACCTCAAAGACAGACGGAAGGTGCCTGATTCCCTGAGCCAATCCATACCTGTCACCAGCAGGAAATACTGGCCTGCCTGTGGGACCACAATGTCCTTCATTTGCAATGCCTTTTACCACACTGTCATTCGCCCAAACACTGAAATGTTGACATAACCAGAAACATCATATTAACACACGTTCACTGATTGTATTGCAAAAGCACAAAATAATCACGTGTCCTTAAAATTTTGGTTTAATATGATAGCTATTTTAACGGTGAAATCTACATAAAGCCTGGGTTTATTATCTCATTCACCTAAATGTCGTCATATCAATAAAGACATGCATGACAGCAAATAAAAAAAGACCGTGTATAGTTATCCATTGAACATTATGTTCCAGTCACCCTCAAATCATCTTTATTAAAATATGTTGACGTATATCTTAAATTTCTGTACATATTAACATACTAAGTATCCACATGAAAAAAAAATACTTTCTCTTTCTTCGATGACGAAACCGTGCTAATGTTTTCACACGTTAACGTTAGTGCCCAACGTTTATGTCGCAAGCTAATGTGAACATTGTGTCAAATTATCCAACTGTTAAGCAATGCTTCAGGCGTGATGACGGACTTCACAATGGCACACTATTTCAACAGAAAACCGTCACGGGTTGCGATTGCAGAGCACAAATCCCGCATGACTAGCCTGTCTGGGTGTGTAGTCTAAATTTTACTGGAACAAGTTGAGATTAGCCATGGTGAGGACGTATGCCAAGAGGAAGGTAACATTAACAAACAGCACTTAGAAGAAATGTGATAAGGCAGTGTCAGCGCCTCCCAGCTCAGATAGAACCGTCCTTGGTGCACGGTGGTAGTGCTGTCATTTTTTTATATTATATATATATGGATAAATATTTCAAACAGGCTGTCTGGCTTTGATTCGTCCTAAACATTAACGCCAAGGAAGCATCTTCTCACCCCTCCTCTGCTAGCCGTATGCTTTCCTACGTCACGAGTGGATTAGCTAGCAAGCTAGCTTGCGAACTGCCTAGCTACCACCAGTACGTTAGTCTCATACACATTACACCTGTCAAACGTAACAAACGCAATGACACAGTTGAGAACACACGACACATATGCGCTGAATGCGTTCACAGAGGACAGGCGTTAATGGGAATAACCTTACCTACGTTAGCCGGTTAGCCGCTAATGCTCGCTGCCAAGCCAGCCAGCTGCCGATGACGGCCTGGATGGTGGGCGCTCTCCTCGGTCACGGCGGAGAGGCAGCGATGTTTGTCAGAATTCAGTCCTTCTTTTATCATTGAAAACATCGATCGCGGACAACCGCTGAAAAGGTTAGCCACTCCGTTTGAGTGTCCCGGAACATAATAAATTATGCGAAATATGTGTCCGCCTGCCTGCTCAGTGAAACGTGTGGCTCGGTCAGTTACAACCTGCCGTCATAACATCCTCCTCCTCCTCCCCATCATCATCAGCAGCACTAGAAGCCTGCAGGGAGTTCCGCATACTGAGAGGCCGACCTAACGGAAGCGACAAAACAAAACGGACAAAACCCACCTAATGCTCCTAACTGGGGATCGTCACCATTGGTTCACTCTAAAAATCTATTTGTACCATTTTCCTGCGTTTTATCGCGCAGCAGGAACGCCGGGAGCCATTTGTGTCCCCGTATTTATTTTTTTGATAAGCTTACCACCCTTACATTAGTTATAATTAACTAAAGTTAAAATGACCAAAAAGCTAACAAAAAGTGATTAAAAATAATCCAAATAAATTTTAACTGTTTGAATTTTAGTAGGCTACTTGGTTTAACGCAATGATAAAGAAATTTAGTTTTTTTTAAGTGAAATATGTGCCACATATCCCCAAAAGTTTCTTCAATCAGCCAACCTGATGACAGAGTACTTCATGCTGACTCTAGAGCAGTAGTGTTGAATAATCTGTCAGTAACCCGGGGCAATTAAAATGTCTCCAGATCATTCAAAAAGTGGAATTTGCATTTCAAAGCTCTCGCTTTGAACACTCAGCATGTGTTGCTGAGAATGAAAATGAAACGGTACATGTTGAACATCTCTATCAAAGATAGCATTAACCAAATTAATGGTTGGGTACATTCAGAGAGAAAAAAGCTATGAGGTCAGCAACATAAAAAGGCTTGAAGATCTGCTGAAGACAAACCAGAACTGCACTGAACGAGTCTCATCCACCTTTCAATCCATTACAATTTATTCCTTGTAAAACAGCAAATGTGTGGATGAGCTAAGAACCTGAGATATCCGCAGCATTACCACAATATACATATACACAAAAATAACTATTGCTCTTTGATTACAGTACGCACACTAGAAAATAATAATAAAGGTAATCATATTCCCTCTGTGAACCGAAATGGTATACAACCAAGGGATATTAATAGTAATATTACAGAAGCTATTTTTAGGTCCTGCAAGCATCAAACCAAAACCCAAAATACAAAAATTCACATTTTGTTAAAAAGGGACCTAAAGGAAAGTTTTGCATAAGCATTTCACCGGTTTGGTTACACGCTCCTGCATCCGTTCTTGTCTTAACCTGCTCATTATTTTTTTAATAAATAAAACACTATATCAGAGATTGATTATATGGATATCAACAAAATCCAAATCTATAACTAAATTTTAAGGATTGACATAGTACATGGTCAAAAATGCCAGGACACCTCCATCTTTTCTGTGCCTACAGAATGAAAAAAAAATTGTCATAGCTAAAGTTTGCTTCCTGATGTTAGCTGCTGTTCCATTCTTCTTCTGGCAGGAACAAACCCTTATGGATGGTCTTTTGTTAGACGTTTCCCACAAGCAACTACTAAGTAAGAAAATCCGGTCACTAGGTTTTCCACAGCTATTCTAACATCTTAAGAGCACCCCACTGTAAGGAATGTGGCTGGACAAGCATTTGCATTTATTCAGCCAACCATTAAGTAACGTTTACTGTTTTTATCATTTTACACATTTTCTTAATGTTAGGCTGTGTGAGACATTTTAAAATCAGTTTTCATCCAGCTTGGTCAAAGATGCATGAACCAGGCTAAAGGATTGTATCATTAGATCATTTAATCCGCATGGTGAAACATAAAAGTCAAGTTGTCATAGAGGCCACGTCATAGACGATGTCAAAGGCAAATACAAACTAGGGAGTTAATTCACCAATTAATTATTGTCATCACTATTTTTTTTTTAAACCACTAGAGTTGTCATTAATTTAGTATATCAATATATCATTTTCACACAAGACATCCTTACATGTCACAGGCAGGAAAGCAAAAAAAATTAAATTAAAAATAAAGTGGAAAATAATATTGTCAGTTTCGGGGTTCCCGATGCTGTGCATGGTGGTTCACAGGAACACTTTAATAAACAAAGCCAATTTTATTAAAAGCATGAGCTGAACATGGGAGAGATAATCAGTTTAAGCTAATATTATACAATACAGACATGTTGGTCAATATGGCGATAAAGTTAAAAAAAAAAAAAAAAAGGGTCAGTTTGGTTACACAATCCAAGCTTAACAAACAAAAATTCAAATAATTAAACATCAAGTCCACCAGCAAGTGCTTTTGGACAAAAATCTAATGTGCAATAAAGTGAATTTTGAAGAGTCTACTTGTGCCTGTGTGACATTTGTGTAGCAGGTGTAGATAATGTCCCATTTAACCAGCACGTTAGCCGTCTGATGGAATTTATTAGCTAAAAGGTCCCCAAAAACATGCTAAAAAAATAACATGATTCTGGACGCCCTCCCGGCTGAAATAATAGAAGTTGTTTGTTAGGGCAGAGCAAACTGCATTTTACATCTACAGTTATTGAGAAATCCAACCTTGACATCTTGTAATGGCTACAGAGGTAATTAAATTACTGTAAAACAGACTGCAAAGCCATTAAACTGTCCCAATTTTCAGCCGTCTTCACTCAACATAGGAAGAGAAAACAGACTTCACAATTATTGGCAGTCCTTTATCATCCATTATGCAGCATTTCAGTGTTACACCGCACAGGACAAGGCATGGAAAACACAGCAATAAGAAAAACATATATATCTCTAGTAAAGTAGTTCTTTCCTGTTGATTCCTGCTCCCTGTTAATAAAGATTTTGGTACATGTTTTTAGTGAGGTTTCCCAAAATCTGACCGGTTAAAGCTGTTGATGTTGAGTACCCATTCAAGGAAGATACTCACACTATTACAGACCTTTAGATCAAGTTAGCTTTCTAACTAGAAATTCAGCTTGACATTTATTGTCCTCCGTATTAGTTACATAGTAGATTATCAAAAATAAAATGTCACAAAACGTCTCCTTTTCTGCTCAAACATTTGACACACTTTTAAATGCTAGAGCGAAATCACAAAAGTACATTTCACTTACACAGTTACAAAGATGGTGTTAATCAAGCCAATACTTTTCATTTATTTGTGAATGCAACTTTGACAGAAAAGGGGCTTTCTCATTGGGGAAAACAAAAAAAGGCTCAGAGACATGGTAGATTGACTTTGCCAAACTGAAATTTCATCTTTCCTTACATCTTAAAGACAATACCGCCTGTATTTCAGGGTACCATTGCACTGAGTGATAAAACAAAACAAAACACACCATTTCCTGTGAAGGGCCCAGCCTACTAGTCACCTGCAGAGTTGTACTTTCTTGTGCGTTAGCATGTGATTGTACAATCTTGAGGATAAGCTTTGCATTTTTTATTTTTAATGTAAACAAATATACAATTTACACTAACTGTAATGGGCTTCTACAAACGACCAAAAAGGTCCCTTATTCATCTGGAAAAACTAAAGTAAATCTATTAAACTAATAGATATTAAAGAAGCCTCCAGTTCTCAGAGGTCTACTTCACATTACCTGAGCAACTACACCAGCCTTTAACTTTTGTACTTACTCCAAAGGGAACAAAAATCTATTTGCTGCCATATTAAAATGCATATTACGTATCAACCAAATGGCCTATATTTTAACCTAATGTCAATAAAGTGAAAAGCTGTCGTGGGTCTGATTATGCCCATCTTTTCCCCGTTCTATTGCACAAATGCAAATATCACTATTTTAACTGAATGTGTGACTGTAATCCTGACGTTTGAAACAGCCACAGCCAAGACCTGCTCAGTTCCTGTTGATTATTATTGTTAGAGGAAAAGGATAAAAACCGCACTAGAGATTGACAAAACGTTCAACAAATATTAAATCAGAGATAACTGGCTAAAGAGCCGAATGCTGGTATTTAACCACAATCACGTCAGTATCTACATGGAAGGAAAAAAAAAAAAAAAAAAAAAAAAAAAAGCAAGGTTCAAAGAAAAGTAGGTGTTCATGTTCCTCTTAGGAACACAAAGCCATATAGCAGTCTGAGAGCAAAGGGCAGCGTTGCTCTCCCTTCCCCATGAAAAAGAAAACAACCAGTCCTTGACAAGATCGTCAGAAAGGAGTCAGTGATCTTGCTGGATGCAATGTCTGTCTCAGGCTTAACAAAGCCACGGAGTGTGACATCAGGTTTGCAGTCACTCATTGACGTCCCAGATTTCAGATAGTAGTGGGGGAAGCTTCTTGTCCTGGAGGCGAAGGGCAAAAACCTGCTCCGAGTGGACGCTGCTTAGTGTACGAAGGCTCACCAGCTTCATCAGCATGCGGGGGAACATCAAGTGATCCTAAGGAAGTTCATTTAAAAATAAATGAATAGTTTCCAAAGCGCCTTTCAAACACAATCACTTCACAATATGTGTGTGAAAACACACAAATACCTATCATCAACTCAGCTGATAATGTATAATTGTTGCTGTTTTTAGATAACAATATGTGGTCTACATTTGATTCCTTTCACCACTCAGCTTTATCTAGCACACAACTGCTCTTCTAACAGTTCAAACCCCCTACAAGTCTCAACAATACAATATGACCTTAGTCATGACCTAATGTGCTTGTTGTGATGATGACAGCCTGATTATACTGATGTTCAGTCTGTAACAAAAGAAAAAGCTACAGATATATCTGGTGCTTACATTTGGTCTCTTAATCATGATATAAGAGCGCAGTGCATCCACATAGGGCTGTTGCAGGCGCTCCACCAGATCATGATCTTGCACATTTGGTCGATCTGAAAGCAAATACACACACACACACACACACACACACAGTAAGTACAGACCCAAGAAACACATCAGTCAGATTTCAGATTTCTTAATAAAAATAATTCATTTCAGGACGACATATAAATAATTATTGAATCACACAATACAGATATTTTGATA
>NW_024582496.1:586810-590811 GCF_018398535.1 Haplochromis burtoni | reverse complement strand
ACATTAATCTCTCCTGTTTGTTTATGGAGAAAAAAAAGATCTATTTTGGTAAAATGCAAAGAAAGCCTTCTGAGGGGAAAAATGCTCAATCTGCAAATGCAACCAGTTCATTTCTCCCAAAGAACTAAAAAGGGAAGGATTAGTTCTCTAAGCATTTTCACTATGAGAAGGGTGTGTAGCTTATAAATTCTGACCCGCAGAAAAGATGTTGATAGCAATGAGCAGAGCATATTCGGCCTCGTCCAGGTGCAGGTCATTCATTCCTTTTGAAAACTCAAAGATGGGGTTGATGAACTCAAACTGAAGCCCTGAGGAGGTAAGAGTGGAGAGAGGAGGGAGGAAATGAAATGTCATGTTACAAATAGAAACGCACTGCAGCTGCACGCTGTGGATTTGAGCATTTTCACAGTAAGGGAACATATGAAAACATATTTTCTATACATCTCTGTAATCTTTGACTTTCTGCTAGAAGGCACACGATACAACCATTAAAGCATTAGATGCAATTAAAGCAGAGTTTTTAATCATTACTTATGGGACTGGTGCAATAAGGTGAATGCAGGGACTGGCGTACATGTGCTGAATTTTGTATATATTATTTCTCCTTTTTAACACTATAAGTACTGCACTTAAATTTTTGTCATCATAAAAACATTTTCATTCTGACAGATGAAATGCACACACTGTGGTTAAGTAATAAAAACAATTATTTGGTAGGTAGAAATGAACAAATGAACCTGCTTTGGCGAAATCCTCCTTATTATAACTGAAGTCCTTCAGAAATGTAATGCTGTCAATGGCAGGATTGTATCGCCGAGACGTCTCAAGCAGCATAATCTGAGAAAGACAAAAAAACCCATATTTTTTTGTCTTTCAACTACACCAGCCTTTAACTTTTGTACTTACTCAAAAGGGAACACAAACTATTTGTTACAATGAAAATGTAATAGTCAGTTTGTACACTACAGATTCACAGTTATTAATCAAAAGCAGAAGCAAATTTGCTCAGAATATGTATCTTATGAGTCATTATTTGCTCTTCTTTTTAAACTAAATTTCCTTTGTTAAGTATTTTGGGTTTGCTCATCATAAGCAATGTTAAAGTATACTGTAGTCATCCTTGGATACTATTAATTGTTTTCACTACAGAGCTTTCCTTTCAGAAATATATTGATCATATTATTATTTCCGAGCACTGGGCTCTGTTGAGGGTTTGTTACTGCCACAGAAAAACAAATACTAGATCAGAAGGCTTATAAGACCGTCGGCTGCAACAATTTCTAATAACACTGAAAACAGCTGAACCGAAAGATCAGCAGAATTTTTTTCTGACGTGTTTGATTCTCACTGGAGTAACTTGGAGTTTGCTTGCTTGATACTTAACAGTTAAGATTTGAGACTTGCACTTGTGTTTACTCCCACCTCTGAATCACAGAGTACTTGCCAAAATGAAATGAAAATGCTAAAGTATTTTTAGTATGTTTAGTTTGGTTGTGGATTATTCACAGAGGCAAGACAACAAGGTAGCTATTCTTAGAGGGGCCGAGTTAAAAATCAAGCAATGGACAGCCAATCCAAAGAAAATGGGCTCATAATGAGGCGTCTTAAATCTTTTCATAAAAGGGCCAGTAAAAGATAGAAACCATTCCCCCCCCCTCTAGTTAGTGTAATGAGTACAATTTAACAAAAGTCACATTTCTAGCAACAGACCTCAATAGTAGATGTCTTCAGTAGAGCAATCTGGTCTTCTCTTGTGAGCTCAAGGAAACCAGGAAGCTGCTTAGCAAAATCCACAATCTCTTGGACTGACATGATTGCCAGCTCAGTGAAGTGAGCGAACCGCTGCTGCCGCACTTCTCGATTCTGCAAATCCTGACTCTGTGGCCAAGGCTGGAATACATTAACGGTAAATATAAGTAGTGAGATAAATCTGACTCTGAGACAAACCCGCCTCAGCATTTGAGACACTGTCTCTATAGCTGCTGCCATTTCAGCTCCAACTCCCCTCTGAAGCACTTACCGTCACTTTTGGTCGGTCAAGGAAAGACCTCTTGTTGCATTGCTTCTGCATAGCCACCAGCTTCTGAATCATCTCCTGCTGCTGTGGATCCAGTGTGGCTGCTTCCTGAGGAGGGGTGGGTGTGACCACCGTGGACGTGCGGGCCGTTTCCTCCTCCTGCTGCTTCTTCAGCTTTTTCAGTCTAATTTGCTCCTCAGAAAGCACACCTACAGGTCAAAAGAGGATGCACATCCTAAAGCTCAAGCTAATTAAAGAGTTTCTTTTCATTGTCACGACTTGCACTCTGGCTAGAAACCCACATGCCAACATTGCATGTGGGTTTGCAAGTTTTCTTCATCTCTGATTCATTTGGCGTACAGACACTCACACTGCTCCAGCATCCCCGCCTCCCGACACTTGCGCAGGCGGCACTGCTGGCACTTGCGGCGCATGTACATGTCCATTTCGCAACGACCATTGTTTTTGCAGGAGTACTGGGCACTTTTAATGACGCTGCGCCGAAAGAAGCCCTTGCAGCCCTCACAGCTCAACACGTTGTAGTGGAAACCAGAGGCCTTGTCGCCACAGACACTGCACACCTCGTTGCCCAGCATCTTTGGAGCAGGCCCCTTCTTTCTTTTCACTGGCTGACCATCTACACACAAATGAAAGAGATATGACACCAATGTGAACTCAAGAAAATGATCTGGGTTTAGTTAAGATAGTTTCTCAGAAGCAGTCTGTTATGTATGCTCCTTTCAAGAAACAATGGTTACTTCTAGGTCTTGTATCTAAACCAAAATAGAACAGAATAAACACACTCAACGTTACTGACTCATCATAAAGGTCAAACTATAGAATAAGCATGTCTAACATCAAGAGATCAGAAGGAAATAATACTGGTTATACTGGTCTGTGGAAGTTGTCACTCCACTTGCAGTACAAACAGCCATAACTGAGATGGGCAAGTTTAGTCATGCCTTTTTCTAATTTTTGTATTTAACAACTAGGTCCTGTTTTCCACTCAACTATTTACAATAGTGACAAATACAAAGACACTGTTTTCCTACCCTCCAATTCTTAATAACCAACTCACAGAAGAGCATTGTTTTCATTTAAAAACAATGTATTTAATGCAGGTTTGCTGAAACAAACTTTTAAAACATGCACCTGTGCTTGCAGATGTGTCACCTGCAGCTGGATCCAGCTTAATGTCATTTGGTTCTACTGGCAGAGGGCTGCTCATCTCAGCCAGCGAGGGGCCATTATGAGGGGGGACGGGGAAATCGTCTGGGTGGGAGAGGTCAGTCAGTGACAGCAGGCCATCATGCTTCATTGTGGTACTTCCACTGCTTTCCTCAACCATGCAGTCCAGCTGCAGCTCAGAGGCCCCATCAAACACCTTACTCTCATCTGAGAGAGACGAGACAAACACAGCGAAAACAATAATCATCGTCCAAGGCCGTTCCACTCGTCTTTCTCTTTATTTTGACAGTTGTCTGACATAAACAGCCATGTTCACAAAAACATATACAACATGATGCAGCAATCACAGATTCAACGGTAAATTATGAGCTGGTGAGAAAGGGCCAATGTATTCTGTGCTGGGTTTAAAAGGGCATGTTGGACCATTTGCTACGGGAGAGGATAAAGGAAGCTAACAGCACTTCCTAAGCCAAAAGCTTTTCACTTGAACTGCAAACTCTGGGTGTGTCTGAGATGTCACAACTAAAAAGTTCTGAAATCAATGTGTCTCTGCCCCTTTCTCGCTGTCACTCGAGTTATTTTTGATCTAACACTAGCTTGGACGTTTTTATTGCAATTAAAATAACTTAATTACACATCACCTGTCTTTTGGCAGCTCATCTCCGTATGTGACACACATGTGTATGAGGTGAGAGCAGGGAAAGGAGAGACTATTACAACTGTAAATGGCTGAGGTATGCAGCAAAAACTTCCATAGTAAGCTTAAATAAGACTAATTAAAATAAAAGATAAGCCA
>NW_024582496.1:576511-586790 GCF_018398535.1 Haplochromis burtoni | reverse complement strand
AAGGAGAGACTATTACAACTGTAAATGGCTGAGGTATGCAGCAAAAACTTCCATAGTAAGCTTAAATAAGACTAATTAAAATAAAAGATAAGCCACATAAATAGATAAATTACTTATTATTTCACTAAATTATTTTAGTATTATTTGTTGAGAAACGCACAAACTGCATTTATTATAAAGTAGGATATTTCTTTTAGGGCTCTCTCCCCACTAAAATAAAAAGATAATACAATATAAAAAACATCTTTTATACCCACTCTTGGAATGTAGAGCAAGTACTTCATATACTTCATGGCATAATCTAACAATGACACGTATTGGAAGAATTGGCTCCTGCTCAGGTAAATCTCTCACTTTGGACTGACAGAGATCGTTCCTCTTACCATGACCAACATCTGGGATATCAGTCACAGACAGCGTGGACATCTTCTGCACAGCAGCTTGTCATTACGAAATCAACACGTACCTGCGAAATGAAAACAACAGGACATTATGCTAAAAGTTACTATCACTACAAAATCCTCTGAAGCAAAGTTTTTCCTTGGATCCTACCCGTAAATATGGGACTGACAAGGACAGCTTAAGGGTCTCAATGCAGGTTAAAAACAAAAAAAGACAGTTTAGTCTGTTCTGATGACAGACTTTAATTTCAGGAAATGTATTGTCTTCTTTAAATATACAGTCTGCGCAACCCATGTAGTCAGCTGTTGTGGCTACAAAGCATTTCTAAAAAGAGAGTTTCACAGACAACATGTTAGCAACCACCTGAGACATACTCAAGTGTGGGTGACTCTGGTAGAGCTATGCCACAGAGTTACAAAACAGTCAAGTGTGAGAAACACACTTAGTTCTCTTGAAACCTCTTGGTTGGGTGTGTAATTAAGAAAATAAGGATGTGGTTTGAAGATATCGATGACAAGTGGATTATTATGCTGTTACGCAGCATAACACAGTTCTTAGAAAGAATTAAAATAGATCAAGGCTTGTAGTTCTGGCCACTCGGAGCCTGGCTATAAAGATGTTCATACAGCAAAGCCAACTGGATGTAAAAGCAGAAATGAAAGCATGTCATGTGCCACATATGGATACATTTCAGGAAACTGAATCAGCAGGAGGCTATTTGGCTGTTCTTAACCAGCCTACAAGAAACAAGCAAGTTTGGAAATGAGGGCCGAGTTATTTTTGTGACAAATAAAAACGATAATGTTCAAACTTTCTGACATCTTTGTCACACAGCATGATAGAGAACTGTATTCTGTCTGCACATCTAATGCAGTTCATTATTCAAACCTACAATTAAAAAAATTATTATAATCCTTTTCTGGAAATGTTTTTAAAGCAACTATGGTCACTCTTGGTTCACTTCAGAGGCTGTAGCTGATGACAATTTGAACTTTACTGCCTTACATTTAAGGATGCTTCTGATATTTAGTCTACCCCCCCCCAACACAAATGTAGTGCATAAACTAACCAATTAGTAAACAATGAATTACTCGACAACTTAAACTACTTTATTTGATGTAATATGCTCAGTGACTGGAATAAAGACTGTAAAGGTCTACTATAGCCAGAAAGTGATGAGCATAAAAGACATAGGCATCAAATTTATGGAAACTCATGGTATGCCAATTGGTGCAGGTCCTTTCTGTGGCATTGCAACCTCAAAAACTGGTTACTCTGCAAAGCACCTGCTTCATAAATGGTGATAAGGACTCGGCAACCACTCCTGCAAGATTTCATAACATAAAAAACCCCCACATACAGGTAGGTGTTCTAGTTGGTATAACTATGTAGTAACATCCGTACTTATCAGTGTAACAGTAGTACTTTTCCATACAAGTATCATAAAGCCTTTCTGTGCATTTTAAAGTTCCCCCATGTTTCCAACAAGATAAAGAAAGACAGAGAAAAGAGAATGAAACTGTGAATATATGTGACTGAAATTACATATCTCTGCTGGGGTTATGCCAGTTCAAAAATTAAAGGGAAAGCCTGTAATAAAATGAAACAAAGAACACAGCTACTATGGCAGTAATGTTCCTAGTCTCACTGATAAGCTTTTACATACCCAAAGAAACCAGTAAAGTCTTATTGTTCCTAACAGTTAAGCTAAACGATAATGAACACAAAACTTCTGTTGGCATAAAGAGGCTTTGGTAACATTTCCATGATAGCATTTGTGATTGTTACACCATGTTGGCTAATGGCACTAAAATGAGGCTATGTATGAATAATATCAAGTTTGCCTTTCAAAGCATGCTGGCAATTTCTAACATTTACTTTTTGGAACTTAACAGTTTCCTCACTGAAAATGCAGCTTTGGTTTGATGGTAAAGAAAAACAAGGTCAACGACACTTTGACTCAAAGCTCTTATCAGCTAGAATTGAACTGCGAGACCGACTGTGACAGGCACAGCGGTGGAATGACCTTACCTCAGAATCTGGTGTCTTATTTATCGCCTATCCATCTTTCCCATTAGAGTCCACAGCCTCAGCCTGCTGATATCTCTGCGGTGATGCTAAGGACTAGCTCGCCTGATGATCCTTAAAAGGATGCCAAAACCCCTGTGACTTGTTGGGCAGAAGTTTAATGACTTGATATCTCGAAGAGGGCAAGTACGAAAGAAGACAAGTCCCTTTCTACAATGCCCTATGGGAGACAGGAGGGAAAACACACAGAGAGACGGGGAGGAGGGAGGGAGGGAGGTGAAAGAGGGAACACCATAGGTTACTATTGGTCATTTGCACAGCTCTTAAATCCACACAGGGTTGTGGTGTTCGATTCTTTTTCTCCAAGTATTAGAGCCACCCATTTTCAATCTTTACAAGGTTCTTACTCCATTTTTCTCCAGTTCTGTCAAAACATAGCATCTACTTGTCCTCTCTGTCACCACTCTAAACCTTCCTCACAAAAATGCCACACAGCTTATTAGAAAAAAATATTTTCTAACATATAACAGTGAATTATCACTCATCCATATATTTTCTTCCACTTATCCAATTCAGGATCATTTCATTAAGGACAAAAAAGCCTAACCTGGGGGTTTGAGGTTTGAAACGAATGATATTCAGAATATGTTGATTATGATGTGTTATTCTGGTCATACAAGTCTAAGCTTAGTTGATTTACTAGTTAAAATGTACGATGATCGAGGGCATCGTGGTCTCCTGCATGAATTAACAGTCTTTTGCTGTAACAATTCCTATCTGCATGTGACCTTAAGTCATCCCCGCTCTCGTCTCGCAGATAAAGTCCAATGTCCCCTGCAACTTATCAGTCAGTCACCTTTGACCATGTTTTCACAGACTGTTGGAAATTAAATGAGAGCACCAACAAACAAACACAAAAGAAACAAAGAATTGATGCAAATCTAAAATCGCCCATCAATAATAACTTAAATGCAGTTCTTATAATGATTTGTACCTGGTTTGGTCATCATAATCTTTTATAGTTGATGATCAATCTAGAGTCAGTATTATAAAATACAGAGAGAAAAAAAAAAAAAAAAAAACAGAGAAAGGACCTGTTCTCCATTTACACTCCAGCAAGTCAAACATCAGTCTGCTCTTTAATAAACAATTTGAGGCCAAATAAAATCGATGGGCGTCAAAATTAGGCTTTTATAAAAAACTTGTGAGATTATTTAGCAACTAGTATTTTTGCATGTGCCAGTCAGATAACTAAATAGTAGAAATTTAGAAAACAAATTGTTCATTTGGTCATATTTAAGTTTAAAACCCCTAATAAAAATGTCCGTGTTCATTATGGGCTTTCTGAGTCTTCAGTGATTGTGAACTGGTAAGTAATATGCAAACAAAGCTGCTGAGAAAGATTCAAATTACTGCGCGTGTCAGCAGCCAGAGTGGCGTGGAAGACTGAATGTGAGAAAACACGGCGTGAGAAGGTGCGAATCCAGTGTCCGAAGACAGCATGACTATAACTGGGAAACATCGCTTTCTCAGAGTAACAACGGATGCAACTCTCTATGGTAAAGCAGAAACGGATTACTGCACTCAGCAACATCTTGGTGTGAAAGGAAAGAGTCAGTGCTTTCAGGGATCACAGATTCCACAACCAATCAATGTTCCCAGACAAACACACGCACACAATGTGGTGGAAGGAGAATAGAAGAAGTGTATTCACTTGCAGATCCACCCAGATGTTTTCACTTCTTTAGCCTCCATACTTCTCTTCTGAGTAATCTTTGGTGGAGCCGTGTTGGGAATTAAGTCAGGTCACTGAACTAAAAGATATGATAAAGATATGATAAAGATATGATAAAGATATGATAAAGATATGATCCACCCCGCTGAGATAGCAGGTGCAACAGATGTCACCTCTGCACACAGCACTTGTCAGGAAAAACAAGTGAAACCACCTCTACGGGTGGGGCAGGTGCATCAAAGGGTTTTCACACTGAAAACAAGCACATATAGGGATGAGGGAGTAAACAACCTGCCTGGCTTGTCAAGCTAAAGTAGCTTTAGTAGTAGTACCATTCGTTTTTTGTTTTTTCGCCCTTTGCAACCATAGTAGGAGCACTTGAAAGCGCAAGTGAAAACTCTTAACACGTATGACAAGTATTGTTTTGACAGTACCGGTATACTGTGATGTGGCCGTTTTGACCGCAGATTTGCTGCTAACATTAGCTTAGTTAGTTAGTTAACTAAGCTTAATGCCACTTAAGTAGTAACAAACAAACGCACACAGCTAGCCTCAAGTTTGGCTTGTAAACATCAGCCAGCTTACATCGACATACGTTAAACGGTAAACATGCCATCAACACTGCTATTCAAGCAAAACGACCAGGTGTTTAGGTGAGATTAGCTTCTTGGTCGAGCCGCACAAGGCCAGTATCGTTAACGTTAGCCGAGAAGCCCCGCACACCAAACGAACTTCCTTTAAACAAGTTTAACTTAGCTAGCTTGGCTAAGTTAACGTCTCTGGGTCAATAAAAACGTTCAGAAATGACACAGAGCTGCGTTTTTAGACTCACCGAGGACTTAAGGACTTTGGGGCTGCTTGTTAGTTGGGCTACTGCGTCCGTGTGCGATTCCTGGCAAGGGCTTTAACAACATAAGCTAACATGTTAGCTCGCTAGCCAGCGTCGTTCTATCATGTGATCCAGCGGCCCCGGGGAGCTCCGGCTGCGGCTGTCGCAGCAGGAAGCAGGTTTCATCAGGCAGAGGGGGCCGGGGCCGGGGGCTTCTCTATTCCGGATTTGGTCTTGCAGGCGCGGAAAGCCGCAGCACATTTATCGGCCACAGGGCCCACTTGTTTAGAATTATAGCCTTTTAGAACACAGATTTTTTTTAAATATATATACATTTAATTGAGGCCCTATTTATTTATTTACATACAGAAAAAAAAACAAAAGTCGTTTAAATTATACTTAAATAATATTCAGTCTCCCCTTTTTCCTTTTTCATTTTTTTGTGCTTTAGGAATTTATTCATGATTTCATAATCAACTAAAATGAAATGAAATTGCTGAATTTGGACCCTCTATATGACACCGATAAATTATTGTAATAATGTAAGATGCGCCTTGGTTGATGATGCTGCAAACTGTGAGAAATTTACAGGGAACCTAATAACAGAAGGACTGCAGCAAGTGTGAACGGGGAGGTTTATAACATGGTAATAAGCTCTGATATGATGTATGGTTTGGAGATGGTAGTGCTCACAAAAAGACAGGAGGCCGAGCTGAAGATGTTCAGATTTTCACTGGGAGGGACCAGAATGGATGAGATTAGAAATGAGAGGGACAGCTCAGGTTGAGCAGTTTGGAGAGAAAGTTAGAGAGGCAAGGCTGAGATGGTTTTGATATATCAGAGGAGGTATGGTGGAAATGTTGAACAAAGGATGCTGAATATGAAGCTACCGGGCAGAATTGAAAGAAAAAACCACAATGAAGATTCATGGATTTAGTGAAAGAGGACATCAGAAAGTTGGTGTGACAGAGGAGGATAGATAGAGGGTGAGATGGAGGCAGATGACCTCTAAAGGGAGCAGCTGAAGGGTAGAGAAGAAGATGAATTTGTAGAGGGAACCTGGTGTTTGTATTGGTTGCTGCTGTAATTTATAGTCCATCTTTATACCGTATGTACCTGCTTATACATGTGTAAGACTCTGAGAAAATATGGGGTCTATTCCTGTACATTTTACAGAAATTGAATGGATCACAGACTTTATACATACTTCTATTTTCCCTTTCTTATTACACTTTCTTTTCCATAATCCAACACAAAGTCTCATGACCGACCATTTTTCCCATAATAAATCTGTAATAGGACACAAGGCTGAACACGAGCGTGAAAGCCATGCCCGATGTTTTCTATACCAGTTTTCTATACTCATTTTATCTGTGATTTCCTATGAGCCCCACCTGCTGGGACTGTGAAGGTCATATCACACCAGTAAAATAACCCACAAGTCCCCTAGCTGAAGTGATCAAGTATTCAGCATCCATCTCAGTACACCAGGCTTTATTTCTGGTCCACTGAACTTTTAAATGAGCACCCATCTTTGGGGGATTTTTGCTTTGTAACCCTACTTAAATAGCCCTGTATTCTAGTTTCCCTTTATTGTCGCCCTTCTGTATGCACAGTGTATACAGCGTATGTAGACAGTGTTCAGAGTTACAACATGCCCAATAAAGTCACTGCGCCTGCTCAGCTCAATTCCACTATTATACTTTGACTTATAAGTAACACTTATTTGTTCAATTTGGTAATCAAAAACACCCATATCACTCGTAAGTCATTGCAGGGCAAAGTCATTTCAATTTTTTGGTTAACATGGTAACCAACATGGCTGAGGAGGACACATAGTGGATGGGTCAGACTTTTGGAATAAGAGGTCATTCATCAGCTTGTTCCGCTAGTCTGTAAGCACGGCTGTTATTAAAAATTGCAAAACAAATGGAAATGTGTTGTTGAGGATATTCTGCACTCGCTGTCAACAGTTCTAGTGTGTGTGGTGAATTCATTGATTCACTTCTGCATCTACAGAAAATGTTTTTGATGTTTGTCCCGTTAGTCTCCTGCGTTGTGTCTGCAATCTAAGACAGATATTTTTGCACTTTTCAAGCTGTGACTATATTTTTCTGAGTGATATATGCATGTGTGTTTTCTATTTTTATTGTATTTTATTTTATTTAGAATATCAACGTAACTTGAGCCGAATGACTGCCTGTCAAAGTTTGTTTCCCATCCCATTCATATTGTGCATAAATCAATCATGTTCATGACTGTTTTCCAGTGTTTTAAATGTATGTGAATATCATGAACCGCCGCCAGAGGGCAGACTCTTCCAATGGGAAACAGGAAGCTTAAGCAGAAATACGAGTAGTTTGTCCGAAGAAGACAGCGAAAGGAAGTTTGTAAACTGCTGTTGTTTTGTTTTTTCATTCGTATTGTCATATAGTTTAGACAAAAAGAAGAAAAAAAGAGAGTCACTATGCCCGTTATATGTGCGGCAACAGGATGCAACAATAAGTTTGTCAAAGGGTCGGAAATAAGATTTTACAGGTAAGCTTTCTGTGCAGCGGAGGAGCTAAAGTTTCTCTTTATCTTGCAACGGTATTGTTGCACAGCGTTAGCGTGTGTGTGTTTTGGCCTCAAGATTGAATGCAACATTAAAAGGTTTGGACATTAGCTTCAAGAAAAGCTGCCGTGCTTTAGCTTAGCATTAGCTTCACAGAGCTAGCTAACGTTAAACGTGAGGGTGCTGACATACACCGCACCACGACGCCACACAGATACAACGTAATGGCTTTTTCTGGGCAAGTTACTTCACCGCTTTCCTGATTTTTCAAGCTTAGTTTTCTTGAAGGAAGAGTATCTACTTAAAGCTAGTTGCTTATGGTTACGGCTTATGTACATTTACACGGTGTTGATATGTTAATGCAGCACACCAATAAACCACCAATAAACCTATTTAACAAATTCCGGTTGCACATAAAGCTTTCGCAAGTGAATAGAAGGTAAGTTGACAATAATTTGGTAGCTTGATAAAATGTTACTGTAATAAATGTGGTCACTCGTTGATGCCTCGGTCAGTATCTGCTTTTAAGCAAAGATATAGTTTACAGATTTGTAAAACATAATCTGGAATTTCCTTGCATGTAAAACAAGTCCATGTAGACCGGAGTTTTGAGGTTTTGGCCGTTCACCAAAGGAAAGTTATCTTATCATTTAATTTATTCAGTTGGCAAAAGATGAGAGGAAACTGTAGGAGGTAATGTTAAGTAGGACTGGTACATGCTTAAGTGTAATTCATGATCCTGCAAATGCGTCCCTCTGCGTGCACGTTTCTTGCAGTCCTCTTAGATTGTAACTGCACGTAGCTGGAAATGAACGATTGGTTGACAGGCGGGCTGGAAAGATTAGCAAAAGTACCCCCACAAAACTTGAAAGATCCAAAATATACAGCATGAAAAGCTCAGCCAGTGACTGCAGTGGAGACTTAGGGCTCATTGTTTCTAACATTCGTTTTCAGTTCAGCTCTTTGTATGTTAGAACTTCCACTCCTCTCCGTGGCTGACAGACCAACAACGGCACAAACAAGAGTTTGTTTGTGCTGTTGGGTGGCTGTAACTCAGGTGGTAGAGCAGGTTACCTACTGATCGGAAGGTCGGTGGTTCGATTCCTGGCTTCCCATAGTCTGCATGCCAAATATCCTTGGGCAAGATACTAACCCCAAATTGCTCTCCGATGCATCCATCGGAGTATGAATGTGTGTGAATGTTAGTTTAAAAAAGCACTTAGACAAATGTGCTTGTCTGGCATCCCCAGACTACCAAATTACCTTTGCTGAACCATAATTTCTTTACATCTTTGGTTAATCACCAAATATTCATTTTAAGCCAGGAAAAGTGTTGGATTAACATTCACACTTTGAGAGCAACTCAGGGTTCAGTATCTTGCTTAGGAATACTAGGACATGCAGACTGGAGCATCCAGGGTTTGGAGCATCTCTTCTCTTTCTTGTGTGTCAGGTTTCCTCTTAGCAAGCCTCAACTCGCCAGCAAATGGGTGCACAGCCTTGGGATGAAGAACTTCATCCCAACTGCCAACACTTGCCTCTGTTCGGAGCACTTTAGGCCAGACTGCTTCAGAGACTACAATGGCAAACAGTTTCTCCGGGAGGATGCGGTGCCCACCATATTCACCCAAGGACAGGATTCCTCAAAGGTGCGGTCTCACAACAGGATCATGCTTATTCTAAACAGGTGACTCTGCTTTCTTTGTTTTGAGGTGATAACTCTGTAAATTCCACAGATTGAACTGCGTAAAAGAGGAGTAATCCTGAAGGAGACAAATGTCGCAAATCAGATGACGACACAAGCGGACAGAGACAGAGCAAAAGAAGCTGCTCTTCGCAGAGACAAAAGAGGAGGAATGAGGGTGAGTGTCTCTTTTACTATTGTGTATACTGTGGGAGGGTAATGTGTGCTCACTTTTTTACCCCTCAAGAATTATTTATTTAATAATTATTATTATTAAGTCTAAAATGCAAAAATAATAATAAAGTGTCATGACTGTTGCATAAATGCAACAAAGCCATGATGTTTTGATATAACATCAGAGGTATTAGAATATTAACCAGAAGCCACTGACTGGATCATTCGAAATAAAGCAGTTTCTTTGTTGTCATTAAACCACGAATCTCTTTCCCCAGTTGTCTTTATGTGTAATATAAAGTGTATTATTTATTTTAGGCCTAATTTATCTCTGCATGAGCTATATTTCTTTGTTATTGTTATTGTTGCAGGGTGGACGAGGTGGCCGTGGAGCGAAACAGCTGTCAGACAGGTGAGAGATGCTTGCTGTACATCCACAAAAATGCATTCTAAAGCATGAAACCTTTATTGTGCTTACACCTACCACTACCACACATGTTTTGGAAATGGTTCTTCTTTCCATTGTTGTGGCTTCTCTTGGTGAATAATATTATTAAAATTGGGCTAAAAGTCAAGCCTGGACAGGGATCAGTTTTAGTTTTAAAATAAAAATGTTCCCTGTGTGGATGCAGGCATACAGTATCTCCACTGAGTTTGATGGTAGAAGCATTTGTTTGTGCTTAACACTAAGTTCTTTTTGTCATGAATCCTTTTTTTACTGTCTTGCACTTAGTTTGCTAATTAGATGTGAACATAAATTATGCCTGCGCGGATAACATTCTCCTTTTTTGGCTTAAGTGATTGTGCCCTTATTAGGGCTGGGCCATATTATACCGTTCACGGTAATACCGGTATAATGTTAGGCAACGATAG
>NW_024582496.1:559638-575225 GCF_018398535.1 Haplochromis burtoni | reverse complement strand
TATCGCAAATTTTCAAATATATATCGTGATAAATATTTTTGGCCATATCGCCCTGCTCTAGCCCTTATGCAGACTGTTGGAGAAGAAACACATTAACCAAAAAAAAACCCAACAAAAACTTAAATTAAGACCATCTGCTGGTGACATTCCTCAGATTTCCGTTCTCATTTGCCAGAGTGTGTATTGATGAGGTACTACAGTGACCATCAGAACGATGAAAAAATATTGCCATAAACAGTTTATTTTGCGACAGCACGAAACAAACGATAGCGTAAAATGAAACGATAGATGTTTTTTATATCGTCATCTGATATATATCGTTATATCGAACAGCCCTATTTTTAAGTATTATTAACATTGTCAGACATAAGCATTAAATTGGGTTCATAAAGAGGTGGTTTACATTCAGTTATGACCTTCTTACGTGACAGTTTTAGAATGAAACTTTAAAAAAATGATCAAAACTATCAGAAGAGAAAAGCTTTAAAGAAAACCAGATGCAACTGTTCTATAAGACATTGTCTGTTTGAATCACGCAGGCAGAATGTTGGAGCCAAAAACAAAGTCTACGACAACAAAGGGCGACTGCTCTCCAATGGCAAGGACTTGTGTGACTGTTTGGATGTGGACTGCATGGGCTGCTTCTACCCGTGCCCTGAATGTGGATCTCGCAGGTGTGGCATTGAGTGCCGCTGTGACAGGAAGTGGCTTTACGAGCAGATGGAAGTGGAAGGTGGCGAAATCATCCGGAACAAGTTCGCCATTTAGTTTTCAGATATGCTTTTCTTTCTCTCTGATTTCATATCCAAATCAGGCTGATGGACCATTCAAGACTATGATGCACTCTTTAAGAAATAATCCACAATATTTATCAAGTTTTACAAACCTAACAGGAGAAGAAAACTCTTTTTTTTTTTTTTTTTTCTTCTCTCTTCTTTAAATAAAGATTTTTTTTCTCAATATTTAATGTCTGTGCTGTTGATATAGTGTAGCATGTTATTTTTAAAAAGGACTTTTCTGTAGTATTATCAGCAGTTTGGTTTGTAAATGGGGAAAACATATGGAGTGCAATGTATACATTGTATAGTTTGTATAGATGATTGGAGCATGAAGTCAGTAACATATTCATCAGGGAATGGGATGGTGACATAGTATCATCCAAACACTAACAGGGTTTTAAAGTTAATCATAAAGTTAAGGTGACCAATTTATTATATATTAAAACACTGCCTAAATAATAATAATAATAATAAAAAAAAAAAAAGGGAACACCCGGTCATCGCCCAGGGCGTTTTGTCTTAATACCTGTCGGGCACACAACATTTCATTTAAACATTTCACTGTCACCAAAGCAGGGGAAATGAAAACTGGTTTATGATTCTTAAGTGGACGAATCGATGTCCCTGAATTTTAATTGACTTTGAGTTATACTGTTCCCTATAATTGTTCCCTTAATTCTTTTTTTTTAATTTAGTGGTGTGGTTTTATTTTATTTGTGCGGGATGAGTACAGAAAAACATTAAAAATGTCAGCCTCTGGAAGTGTGCAGTGTAGAGGATTACATAGTGACCTAACAAATAAATGGTCGCTGGTTCAATTCCAGAACACAACTCTCCTTTTGGGTTGTGTCAGGGAGGGCTACTGGTATTAAAAACTGCTGAACTACCCTTATCACAAGAGGTCTGCTGAATGTAGCTCTGTGGGTGTATATATACGATCACATTGCAGCAACTTAATGCATTATTAAAGACTGCAAAAATGACCTGCTGAGGTTCAACGCAGTGCTTATGCAATACAATACTGCAAATTTGGGTATAAATCCAATATCAAGTGAATACACAGCCAGTATTGCTGATACAGATACTGATATTTTTAACCTATAAAAGCAGCGTATGTAGGGGAGAGCAGCGGGTCGTGATTAATGAGATGAATCATTACGTCCCACAATATTTAGTTAAAATGAAAGAATACACATTTCAGCTTTTCGTGTATTTTGAAACTGTTTTTTGGAGACCTGGAATGTAAATGTGCCTGTCTCTAAGTCACTGTCTGTTGTTTAAATGTGCTATAGGCTACAAATAAAATAGATGTGACAGTCAACACAAAAAGGTTCAGCCATTTTTCATAGCATATGTCTGAGGTATATTTAAATAAAACATTTCCAACACAATTCAGTGGGCTTCATACTCGACAGTATCAGTTCTATCATCCTTTTGTCGTTTTGATAGCAGACTGCTTTATGTTTGACAAGCTGTTAAGACATTTATCGACAGAAAAATGAAAATAGATGAAAAGCATTAATAACAAAGAAAATAAAGCCAGTGACCTGTTTTAAAATCACAGAATAGAGTGTGATGACAAATGAAATTCATGAGCGGAGCTCCTCATCCCCCTGAGTTTGACTGACAGATAATTTCTCAGAGGTTTGAATGTCAGGACTTTGCTCTCATTGTATATCTGATCCGCGCTCATTCAAAGGCGGCGCTGAAATGGGAACTAATCCTTCCTACATGTATTCCCACCTTTTTGACACAGAGTCTTAATTATTTATATTACAGAGAGCACTTTGGCATTAGCTTAAAGGCTGTTTAACGACAAATCGTTCGTTTTTAAGTACACGTTTTATCAGTTATCCAGCTAGTAAATGATTACCCTTGAAAATGTGATTCATGCTAAGTTCCACAATGATCTTTTTGCCTGATTATCACAGACTGGACACACTTCAGCAGCAGTCTTTTCACTCCCTTCTTCGTACTGACCTAAGGCCATAGACAACAGCATGACACAGCAGTTCATCGTGCCGGCTGGCAAGAGAATTGCAGAACTCCTCAGACAGTAATGTCTCATTTGTACACATCCCGCTGTCCTTGAGCTCAGCTGTAGGTCAAGAGTCATGCAGCCCAGGGTAGCTTCGCCTCCATACCCTCTTCTTATTACCACAGATTGAGCAATGGCAGCAAAGGCTGAAAACTATGAACTTTAAAGAACTGCAACGGTGGATATTTTACTTTTTAAAGGGCATGCTAATAAAATGCAAGTCCTTTTTTTACTGTACATATTTTTTGGAGAGGAGGGTGCAGTCATCTCACTGCAGGCTGTGTTATGAAATGGAGGCATGCTGCCCTTCTTTATTTACCAGCACCACTGTCTTTATTTATAATGCTGTTAAAGGTGTACGTGTGAATGAATCTTATTAATATTTATAAAAACATGAGAATAGACAGTTGATGCAAGCATCGTTCATCACAGCCCGTGAAGCTTTGTTGTCTGATTTAAATTCAAGTTGAACTATTTTCCCCATGCAGTACAGTTTGTTATGCAGCGACTCAGAACACCGAGGACGCTCCAGATACAGGTATGGGTCTTCAAAGGACACCTGTATGCTCTCTTGTCATCGCTGCCGGTATCGTTATGTTTGATGTTGGAATCGATATCAGAGCACTTTGTTAAAGAAGCAGTTTCCTTTTCATTTAGAACAAGTTTCCTGTTTAATGAGCTCTTGAGAATGAATATTTTCCGCTCGTAATATATGCTGTCAAGTCATGTTTTGCTGTTGTTGTTTTTGCCTTACAGCAGTGTGGATCTAGTGATGGCAATGTCTGTTGGCTGGTTCATTACATGGATTAAGACTTGAATCTTGTCAAGTGTGTGGTAGATTGGCACAGTATTTGTTAGAAACACAAACACACCCATTTATGCACTGCAGTTGTAATCAGTAATCCTGACCCCCTTTCATCTGGTACTGTGATCAGTTCCAACCACTTCAACTCAATTTAGTTGTACTTATATAACACCAAATTACAACAACAGTCGCCTCAAGGTGCTTTATTTTATAAGGTAATGATGCTACAATGGTACAGAGAAATTTCTACAGTCAGATTACCTCTATGAGCAAGCACTTGGCAACAGTGGGAAGGAAAAACACAATTTTAACAGGAAAAAACCTTCAGCAGAACCAGGCTCAGGGAGGTGCGGCAATCTGCTGCGCATGGTTGGGGGGGAGGGGAGGTAGACAGCACCAAAGACGCTCTTTTAGAGAGCCAGGTTTAATTATAACTAATGATTAAATCCAGATTGGTGAAGAAGAAACACTCTATTGCAATCTAACTCATTAGTCAGGTCACTTTACTTTTAATATTAATTAAAAGTGATTACAATTTTACACACTACAGCCGGGTTAGCACTGTCAAAATGAGCATTTTTCAAAAGGTCTTTTAGTACTAGTGCAAGTACCACTAGCCTGGCTAAGTTTTATCTGTCACATCAGCGCTCTTAGCAGATTAAATCATATCAGTTCAACTCAAGCTGGATGCTACACAAAAACCTGACACAATTACTGGAAAGCACAATAAAACAGTTTACTGGAGAAACTTCCTAAAGTACTCTAAAGTCCAGAAAATAGAGTAATCTGCAGAGTCCGACCTCAGCGTCTTTAACAGCTGTTAGCATTAACACATACAAACATAAACTTCTAAAAATGGTTTGCCCTGTTTTCTTACAAAATTCTTCATCCAAATAAATAAATAAATTCATCATAGCCCGAGACGTAGCCATCCACTACACTGTGTCCATTTCCTCCCTCGAGCAAAGAAAGCCATATGACACCTCATCCGTAAACTTGATAAAATGTCTATTGCAATATTGGCTGCGGCGGTCATCAGTGAGGACGGAGCGCAAACCTCCAGGGGGCTACTGGATAAAAACAAGCCACCGTTAAAGGACACCGGTGACCAGAACGGACGGAAATCTGTCAGCAGATATGCAGCCTGCAGTGTTCACAGCGAACTGGAGATGTGAGCCAAGTGAGTTGGAGGCTGGAAGTAAATCCAGGAACATTGCTGTGAGACGACCAAAGGTCTGTTGGGACGTTGACAGAGAAAATGGAGTAACGGGGCTGTCACATCTTTCGCTCCTGTAAACTAACAGCTTCTTTTATTTTTCAGTAGAAAGAAAATTAATCCATGCTTTGAGCTCAGTAGCATTCTAAGATTTTCAAATAATGTTTCTAGCTACTTGTATTATCAGCTGATGACAGAATTACATACAAAGGGAAGCATAACTAAAATTAAGCTTCCAGCTTAAAACTTAAGAGCATGCACCTATGTCAAACACCCAAATGATCTCTTTTGGCTCTGTTCAATGCAGAGGCGTGGCATGTCTACCCTAAGCACCTTCCAAGTGATCGAGATCCTCATTATAGCTTTTAGGCAGCACGCAGGCATCTTTCAGTAGCAGCTCATTTATGCAGTTTGTATCTAGGATCTAATTCTTTGTTTAATACACCTCTGTCCATTAGCGAAGTTAGAAATTGCTGTTGATATCCGTAGAGGGCAAACCAACATGTCTTTTGCAGGAATTGTCTTATTAATCCCCCCACCCTCAACCAGTTATGGCACATGGCTGCCCCTCCCTGAGGTTTCTTCCTGCTAAAAGGGAGTTTTTCCTTCCCACTGTCGTTGAAGTGTTTGCTCATTGAGGGTCATCTGATTGTTGGGTTTTCTCTGTATTATTGTAGGGTCTTGACCTTACAATAATAAGCATCTTGAGGCGATTTTATATAAATAAAATAGAATTGAACTGAATTAAGCAAAACATCAAACAGTAGCTTTAACCTTTTGAAGTGGAGAAATGTTGTTTTCCTATATTTGCCCAATGCTTTCTCCTAATTGGAAGGCATGTATTTATTTAATCATAAGTTCAGAAGCCAGATAAGATGAGCTGTCCAGCCAGCTCTTCCGGTTCTCCTCTCAGTTGGCATGCCTCTGAGACCTCCAAGTTTGCCTGAATCATCTCAGCTGACACCTTTCAGTGCAAAGAAGCCTCTTCAAGGATGAGACCAGCTACTTTATGGAGTGAACTATAAGTGACTTCGTTCTTTTGGTCTAGATCTACATGCAAAGGTGAAATGTAACTTAGACCTGATCTTGGGTCCACTGTCCTTTTGGTTGTTAACATGCAACATGTTTGGTTATCAAGCTAAGAACCATGGCCTCAAACCTGGAAATACTGACCTTGATCCAGGTGGCTTCATACTCAGGTAGAGACCGCACCAGTTTGTGGTGAAGGTCATGGTCAGATGAAATGAAGTCTCTTGTCCATCCACTGAAAACATAGTGGACTGTGCTGAGGATGTGGATATAGCTCTTGCATTGTATGGTTTGTTTAAAAATCCTCTTTCAGGCTGCTTGTATGGGAACAGAAAAGGTCCGTTTGTTGTGATGTGGTCAGCACTAAAAAGGCTGCCGCCTCACACCTGTGGGCCATGCTCCATCTCTCTACATGCCAGCGTGGACTCTACTGCCAGCAGCTTAGGTCAGTTTTGCCTGTAGGCTTGATTATTACTCCATCTTAGCTCCTCTTACTCTCTGACTCAAAACAACAAACTGGAAATTTGTTGGTCCAAACAAGATCCTGAACTTCAGCAAGCTGCTGTTGTACAAGTGCAACAATACTTTATGTAATCATTGCCCATGGATTTCTGTTCTGACCTCTTTTGCTATCATTGATTTTCTCGCTTGTGAAGGCACTTTAGCTTTGACTTTTGAGCTACAAGCCGTGGAAATATTGATATCCACTGAATACAAGTTTCTTGAGCAGCACACTTTTAAAATCACTCAGAAACTTTATGGCAAGCGTCTTTTCATCACCCACTCCACAGCACCCACAGTTGTGATATACATTATATGTGCAGTATTATCATGCAATTGTAACACAACTTACCTACATCTTTTTCTTCCTAACAAGACCGACAAATCCTTTACTTCCTTTCAGGATTCCAGTGGAATCCCTCACACGTATGGGATCCATCCATCCATCCATCCATCTGTTCTCTTCTGCTTTTCCTTGTCAGGGTCACAGGGGTGCGGGCTGGAGTCTATCCCAGCTACCATAGGGCAGGAGGTGGGGTACACCCTGGAGAAGTTACCAGCTGGATGCAGGGCTAACACAGAGAGACAGACAACAGTTTGCACCACATTCACACCTATGGGCAGTTTGGAATCACCAACTGACCTAACCCTTTGGACCTTTGGGAGGAAGCCGGAGTACCCATGGTTATTAAAGTTAACAAGTAAAATTAAAAACTAAAACTACACTGGACGTCTACAAGACTGAGTGCACTGCTTTCAATACATCACACTGCTCTGCATCGCTTCCTGCTGTTTTAACCCCTCCATTACCTCAACATCCATCAGTAAGACTCCAGGGAGATATCTACTTATCACTGCCCAAATCACAACAGCAGTCGCCCCAGGGCACTTTATACTGTAGAATAAAGACCCCACAATAATACAGAGAAAACCCCAACAATCAAATGACTCCCTATGAGTGAGCACTTGGTGACAGTGGGAAGGAAAAACTCCCTTTTGAAGGGAGGAAACCTTCAGCAGAACCAGGCTCAAGGAAGTGCAGGCATCTGACTGGATAGGGGTGATGGGAGGGGCAAACATGAGTTATGTGACTGAATTGTGGCCTTTTGTTATGCTGTAGCTACCTAAGATGTGCCATACCTCAAAAATATTAAACATAGATATATCTCTGTGTTGAGAGACCCATGCCTGGGCACTGGAGGAAGATTTTCACAGACTGAAAGGCTAACTTTCACACATGCTGATGTGTAATGAACAAAATCTCATTAGGAACCTGATCCAGACTGGAGATTCAGAGTGTCAGGATAACTTGTCCTTTGTTGCTTTGAATGTAACAACTTTTAATTTAATCTATCTCTTCTGAACCTTGAGACCAAATTAAAGGAATACTTTACATTTATGGAGTACCCAATTAATTAGAAATATCGTGTTAGATACGGTTGGAACAAATTATTGATAGACTCATAGAGCAATGCATTAAACAACAAATGATCTCAGCAGTTAAGCTTACCATAATCACTACTTGATCAATCCTCACTGTGGTAGTTATCAAAAGAATAGGGGCAAAGTGGAAAAAAAATCACAGAGAGGAAATGGTGGGCAGGAAATGACACATTATTAGAAAATAATAATATTGTTAATGCACACGCACACACACAGTGACACCACAACCTGCAGTGACGCAGATAAGACATAGCAGTGCCTCAGCAGGTAGAGTGGGTTGTCTTCTAGGCTAACAGAAAGGTCGGTGGTTTGGTCACTGCAGTCTCCTCCAGTCCAGACGCTGATGATACTGAACCTTAAAATGTAAGAGCGTGAATGTATGTGTGTGCATGATCATTTACTTAACAGATGTATGTAAGGCCTGTAGTAGAAAAGCATTTTGATTTCTCAGTCAGAGTAGAATAATGCAACATAAGTGCTGGTCTATTTACTTAAGTCCTGATCTTTGCCTTAGTGGCATTTTTTTTTATTGGTCTTGTTAGTATCGCAGATTGTCATGATCCATTATACGTGATTGTCTCACAAAACACTGAGACTGCAGAATCACTGTATCATGATCACATCATTT
This sequence comes from Haplochromis burtoni, assembly GCF_018398535.1. Lineage (NCBI taxonomy): Eukaryota > Metazoa > Chordata > Actinopteri > Cichliformes > Cichlidae > Haplochromis > Haplochromis burtoni. The sequence goes on along the minus strand of NW_024582496.1, from coordinate 566,786 downwards.
TTTGTGCAAAAAGCATCACTATAGTGTTGCGTTGCCTCTTATTGCATTCCAGCCCCTGAAAAGGAAAAAAAATATACACTTTAGTTCAACAATTAAACCGTGTTTTGTTGTTTTTTTTCACCAACAAACCCACATGCTAAAGCTGTTAATGAATGAGTTGCTGTCCACAATGCAGGAGGATAAAGCCGGTGTGTTGCCAGGTAACAGCACTGTAGGTAGTTAACAGCTTGTCATATTAATGAGTGAGTTGTTGCTAGCAGCAGCCTCAGGTTTGTCTCTGGCCTTATAACAAGATTTTATGCTAACAGTCTGTAGAGTCAGAAGATGCACCTGCATTGGGCTAAAAATAAGTCTGTTCCAAACTTTATCATAACAGACTTTTTCAGACTTCAGGGCGCGAAGGGCTCATTTATTCTTCTTCTCATTTCTCTGCAAAGGTGTCCATTAATTTTGCCTTTTTCTTTTGTCCCAAATTTTGAAAAGTCCTTAGTTTGGATCAGAGGAGAAAAAACAAAGCTTGCAGGTGCATACTCTGTTTTATATTCATTTTTTAATCTATGTATGTTTTGAGGCCTCCTCACACCCAAGCATACAATATTAGATCTGTATCTTTAGCTGGCTTATAGTTTCCACCACTTTAGCAGCTCTGAGGAGGTTTTCTGCTCACTAGGCTGTGTTGAGTTGAGTAGAGAGACACCGATTTGCAGGCACTTTGCAGGGGAAGGGGGGGGGGGAGTTCAATATGCTGCAAACTCTATATTTTCATTTCCACCTGTCAAAAGAGGAGGAGAAGTGTTCTGTTTTCTTTGCAAGATTATATCCTGTTCTCAGCAGGGAAACCTGACTCGCAGGATTATTGACTTTCAGGGGTCAGTCACCCCGCTCAAAACAAAAAGGGAAACTGTTGGGTGGTTGCTTTTCTAGCTGACTCTACAGGTCTGCTGCATCTACACAGTTTCTTCTGCTGTGACTTATGACACTACAAGACTGAAGCGCGCCACTAATAATGCAAGCGGTCTAATAACGACTATTGATACCTGTGTTCTGGTGTGACCACAATTACCTACATGTATAAAGAGAATAACTTTTAAGGGAGGGGTTGCATTTATAAAAAATTGTAATAAAACAGATTGAAACAGAAAGGCTTGTATCACTGGTTTATTTCAGAGGGAAGAGGTGCAAAGAAGATAATTGTTAAGCGCAGGATGAATACTGGGGTTCTTTAAAAGGGCTAACAGCTGGGTATGTATCCAGACAAGGTCCCGCAGTCTGTGTTTGCATTGCATGCAGTGCACTCACACTTCCTGGCCACAGGGTAGATGAAACCCCGTGGACATTGCTCTGTGTATTTCACCTCGTAGGACCACTCTCCGTTGCAGGTTTTCTGTTTGGGCCCGTCGTCAGTATGAACATAGTTGGGATCCTACCAGCAGAGCAGAGGGATCAGACACATGGATATAAACACAGTCAGTTCCATTTCCTTAAAGGGATTTCATTCCAACTTCATGAATCTGACAGCTTTTGACTTTTGCTGCCACTATTTAAGATTATTTATGGGGGAAAATGTAGCTTGTGAGACATTTAAAAACTCAAAAGTACAAGATTTTAATCGGCTTTGCAAACATTTTAATAAATAAACTAATACCGGACTACAACCCTTTCAAAAGGGTCACTTGTGGTATCTTTTGATGTTAGAGGTCAATTTTAAATTTTCATTTTCTATATACTTGTACAAAGTTTGTATAATTTTGATGGTCATTGAATGTGTGCTTTAACCCTAAAGCTTGTATTATGTAATGATCTCTCATTATAGTATTTTTCTTTCTTTTCTGTTTTTATGGAGCAGTAGTATGTAGAGAGGGAAAACAGGTGGAGGGCCAGGGAATGACACAAGAGATGGCTTGGTGAGGATCAAATGTGTGCCCCTGCAGTAGCCTTTAAGAGGTCTGCTATAAAGTTGTAAATGTGATTTATCTTTAAAGAAAACTTATAGCAATACATAATCTTACTGAACACTATAACATTTTCAGATTGCAACTATTATTGTCACCCCCAGCCACTCAGACTGGATGACTGCGAGGCTGGTTCTCGGTTCTGGAGGTTCCTTATTGTTAAAAGGGAGTTTTTCCTTCCCACTGTCACCTAGCGCTTGCTCATGGGAGGTTATGTGATTGGGCTTTTCTCCGTAGTGCCTTCACCTTACAATAAAACACATTTAAGTGACAGCTGTGGTGATTTGTATAAATCAAATCGAAATGAATGATTTCCTCAGGAGCACTGAGCTCAGCTTAACACATCACGTCTAAGCAGAATAAACGCACACGTCTCATCGGGAAAAACAGTGCACAAGTAGCACAAGTTAGAGGAGAGCGAGTCACTCTTCACCTTTTGGAAACACTGTCCTTCACAAATGGTGGTGTCGACGAACTCGGTGGTGCCGCAGGTGTCCACAGGGAGGCTGATGTTCTTTGGGCGACAGCCGGAGCTGCAGTCTTGCTCCGCCCCCGCCAGCGCCAGCACTGCTGCCATGACAACCAGCTGCATCCTCTGCCGGATGCACTACACGCTGCTGCCACAAGAGGGGATCGGGTATCAAATGAGGCGCTTTGAGACAATGTCAGAAGTTTAGTGTTGATTAAAACGCGGCTGTGTCATTATACATGATTATATTATGGAGATGTGGATTAATGGCGTTATTTCCTCTACAGAAGAGTAATGTATACACTCAAATGTGCTGGTGTGCATTTACAGGAGTGGTGGCTGATTTAGTGTGCTGTAAAACAAAATGTATTCTGAAATGAAAAGCGGGAAATAATAGTCGAGATTATTTTTTATTTTATTTTTCAGAGTTGGATCTTATTTAACTGCACATTTTTATTCATCTTGTAGACTAGATCCTAAAAGAGTGGTTCACTTAAATTAAAGCATCCAGCCATGTAAATATAGTCATAGCTTCTGTCTTTTCAGATTAAAAGACATCCATCTCTGAAATGTCTGTCTTCATCTCAAGGTAAAACGATAAATATTGTAAAACAGGATTAAAACATGCATTCTTAATGGTATTAAAAAGATTACATTTCCAAAGCTCAGCACATTACTCAAGAACAATAGCATGTCTTTCTGCAGAGGAGCATTCCTGACTGCAAACAGATGACCTTTAATCTAATAAAATACAGATAAAGCATGATTAGCTCAAGGCTCAGTGAGTTTTTCCACATCTCACACTGATATGTAATTTAAAATATGCGGAAAAAGGGAAAGAAATATAAAATATATTTTGAAAAGCTTCCAAAGTTTCCAAAGCTAATAATAAATTTCCACTTTGAAAAACGTTTTTTTAAATGCTAAGGCAATTATGGTTCGAGAAAGCTCAGAAGCAGTGCTTTAAATTAAATTATCAAATTAAATTTGGAAAATTTGACTTAAAACTACTATAGATACAAATGAATAACTGCAATAAAAATAAAAATAAAAAACAAAGGGAAATTGTGGTTTAGCATGAAAACAATGAAAAGATGACAACCTATATCTTTTATTAAAGCCAGATAGAAAATGAATTCTATTATTAAAGAGCCTAACAAAGATGATAAACGGATGATGCACAGAATTTAATAAACCTCTTCTAATTAACCCCTTTCATGCACACGGCTGTTTCTTCAAACGAAACCCTTAAATGACATCATTTAAACTCTTTGATATGTAATATCACAATTTTTTTTTCTGTTAAACCTCTTTCTAGAGGAAGAACTCAATCTGCCACGCCCCCACAACTATGCTATAACCTCATTCTGTCTTTAACAGCAGATCCGTGACAACGTCTTCAGCAGCTTTCTTGTCATCTACATGAACAGGAAACATACCTGTAGAGCTCTGCTGATGCTTTGAACCTCTGCTGAGAGTCCTGTCCCTTCGTTCGCTCTCTAAACACCTGTAACAGCTTTCAGCCTGCAGCTGTCTTTATTGCTTAAATAGCACCGCTCACAAATCTGTTTAATCCTATCAGCCTTGACCAGGGCGATAGTTTTCCTACCTGTTTATACATAACAAGCAAATCCTCGTGTCTTTCCTTCAACACTGCAGGGACGTCCCATGGCTCGAGGCCTTTCCTCCTACAAACGAGGAGGAGTGGGGCGGTATCTTCAGAAATCTTGTTTAGGTTATGTGAGTGAAAGGCGCAGATGGACACCAGAATTATAAAAATAAAACTGCCCCCACAGTGAGATGGCAAACATAGATATGAGATGCACTAATTAATTTGTGTGCTCCATCTCCATTACTCCATTGTGTCATTTCTTCTTTTTCCACTGTGTCAACAGCGCTGGCACATATTGTTGTATTTATAGATTTATTAGACCACCTGCCATGAAAACAAGAAAACACAAACAATTTAGAGATCTGTCAAAAACTTGTTTAAAACAATAAATTATATTTGTTATTTGTGAGCCAAATAACAAACTGAATTCATGTTTTTATACCCAAATTTGAGGCGGCACGCCGGACTTCTCTGAGGAGTCAGAAATTAATCGAGCGTTACATTCAACCAGGAAAACTATATTTTCTGTTTACGAGTGTAAATAAATAACTGATTTGACATCTTAATCCAAAAATAAAATAATGTTGTTTATTTATTTTTTTATTAAACAGTAAATTTGAAAATTCTTGGGGAAAAAAATTAGCATTAAAAATATAAAGTGCTTGAGCACACTGGTGGATTAACCATTACAGAAACTTACAGAAACCAGTACTTACCAGCAATGTTAACTTAGGGCAGCATACGCTTTACACTGGATGATGGTCTCTTAAATTTATTAAGCACTGTGTGTACAGGCCAGCTATTATCCAATTTGTAACATACAAGTAAAAGTAAGTAAAGTATTTTTCTTGTCATGATCTGAACAACGATATGTCACTGTCTGTGAATACAGGAAGTCTAATCAGCAAAAAATATTTGCTCTAAATGAATTGCTATTTTAGGTTTCATTTTATCTCAATGAGGTAAAATTTCATTTTCTCTTGGACCCAGTGATAGAAGGCACATTAAAGAAACAGCACTTCCACAATGAGCTGATTTCTTTCAGGTAAAAAGGTTTATTGTCTGTCTGGTGTAGCAGACATTCTGAATCACAGCAGACACTCATTAGTATATTAAAGAAGGCTGCATTATCTCAGGGGAAAGCCATTGCTGTTGGTAAGTGTCCTGTATGTGTTAGCTCAAGGCGGATACTTAAAAAAGTAAACTGCTAAAAACAAATGAATTTGTTTCGTTGATATGCATAAAAATGTAGAGGAGGACTATATTGTGGTGCTCAGTGCCTAGAATTACTGTTAATGTGAGATGTTTTATTATAAAAGGATAATTTGAATGCTTAGCATATGGCATAGCTGAGCAACTGCTACAGAAACACTCTTGCATCCCTCGCCTCTGTGATCATCTTCATCCAGATGTACATCTTCAGAGCCCTGTGTTGTCCTTGGTTACATTATGCTTGTTAAAATTTAAAAGATTTGATTTTTTGGTTGTTTTTTTGTGCATTATTAGGATCCACATTAGCATCAGTGTTAGTTACTCTTGATGATGTCCTCCATTCATACGTACGCATAGAATCAACATTCACAAACACATAAACATAAGTAAAAAAAGCAAATCTTTACAGATATTATTTTGATTCATAAATAAATCTTATTTCCTCTATAATGTCGTCTCATCCATTCAAGGTTTCAGGGGTAACTGGAGCCTATCTCAGCTTAATAAATCTTGAAACTGCTCCTACTTTTAATGAATCTTATAATTGTATGTTGACCATTTCGTGACAGCATTCTATATAGTACATTATACATTTATTCCAAGTCACGTTTATAATATATTCCTTATTAAAATAGAATATTCTGACTGATGTTTAGCGGTTCGCCAGTCCAGGTTACATTCCATTGCAGCGTGCAACATGCAGTTTTATTCTGTACTACTTGTACACCTATGTGAAAAATAGTTTCCATGGGACTACCTACAGTAAGCACACAACGTCAGCAGCTTGTAGATCCACATTCAAGTAATCTTAAGTAATCATTTTCTGTATGACTTTATCTGTCTTTCACATTGTTAGGAAGGAATTTTGGCCAACTGTTCTTTACAGCACTGCTTCAGTTCATTGATATTTGTGGGCATTCGTTTAAGCTCAGCTCTATCCAGTCTCATCTGTCCAAAGGATATTGTTTCTGAACTCTTTAGTTTGTTCAGATGCAGCTTTGCAAACCAAACTGTGCTGCCACGCCCTTATCGGAGAGAAGAGGTGTTCCCCTGGTAACCATTTCAAACAAGCCATACTTGTTCAGTCTTTTTCTAAATGTGCGGCCATGACCTTTAACAGTTAACATGCTAACTGAGACCTGTAGAGTCTGATATGTAGCTCATGGGTTTTAGCATTTTCTCTGAGCATTGTACTTTCTGACCAGGGGGTGAATTTTCTTGGATATTATGTTAACACATCCGTAAATCCGATCAGTAAAGAGCAAAAACTTCACTGCTCACCTATGTATTACAATAAAGTTTAACTTTGAGGCATGTATGAAAAAAAGTGGATTTCAATGGAGATGTAGGCAGGAAGTCAGCTTGCTAGTTTCTTTCTAAAGATGATATGCCATACGCCATGATCTGACCCAGGGAGGAAGTGTGGTTTCACATAAATATAGACAGATAACTAGACAGCAGTGATGTCTGTGAGGTTAGTGAAGTTGGGGTAGCTTGCATAAAATGGTGTGCTAGCTGGTGGCTAGCTGCAGAGCTGTGGTTGGGATAATATAAACATGTGTCCTTTTTTTAATGTGAGGTTCCCTGATGGGAAGAGCCAGATGCAATCCTATTGCAGGAATGTGATTGAAATAGAACATCTGAGAGGATCCATTCACATTCACACAAGGTTAGTTATTAACATGCCGCTGTGTGTTTGGATGACTCGCTATGAAAGATTCCTGATCCTAAGCCTCATGTACCAATTTAAATCTTAGAGTGACTCTTCTCTGAAGCATTCAAAAATTTGTCATTTGGCACCGTGAGACTGTGGGCTGTAGGTACATCGTAAGGTTTGAAAAACTGAGTTTAAAACCGAGCTGCAAATTTTATTTTAATAATAGAATCAGAATCAGAATCAGAA
>NW_024582496.1:521705-550617 GCF_018398535.1 Haplochromis burtoni | reverse complement strand
GTAAAAGTTAGCACTGCACCACAATCTGGACAAGCTGCAGTGACAGTAGAATTTAACTACCTGGGCAGCAGCCACCACAGTTCACCCAACTGCTGCTCCGTCTGCCCTTGCAGCCACTAGGGAATCAGGTTTCCTGGGCATCCTGCTAAAGTGCCGTACCTGCTTAATAAGGCTGCAAGGACTTTTATTGAGTCAACCCCATCCTCTGAGGTGCTACTTCTTTTTAGGCAGAAATGCATCATGTTTTTTGTGCATTTTGCCCTGAATGAACACTAGGCAGATTTGATTAATCTTATATTTAGAGCAAAACGGATCATTAGTCATTTTCTGAGAAAAAAAATGGTATAACAGATGGTAGTTCCTCTTAAAAAAAAGCACATCTGCTCTGAAAATTGATTAATTAATTGCGGTGCTGAAATGATATCATCCATCCGTGCATTCTGTCGATATGCTGGCTATCTGGATAGAGAAGGTAAGACTTTGAAATTCATGTCTGCATCACAGTCTGAAAATCAGCCCATATGCTCTGCAGCAAGCTAAAAGAAAACACCAGCAAAGAATTGCTGAAATTAGCAGGATGTTTCCAAGAGAAAACACCTTTTTTCCCTTCCTACAGTCATGAGAAGAAGTCCTGCCCTGTCACATCAGGGTCCACCGGGAATCAATTGGGCAATGATGAACTGTTCCCGGGCCCGTGATGATATTCTGCTTCATAACTCGAAGCACTGCTATATAAAATGGGCTCCTTTGGGTGTAAAAGCTCATAGCTCTAGATGAAGCCACATATAAAACAGCTCCAAGTCATACATCTTGCTGACATCACAGATTTCATCCATGGGTCATTGGTTTTAAGCTTAGGAACAGAGTCCCATTGCTTTCTCTCTTTTCTTTTTATCAGTGCAGCAGAAACACTGCCATAACCGCATCAACACCCTGCACAAACATGCTCAGTCACACCTCGCCCCTGTCCTCTGCTGCTCCGTCTGCTAATGCATGAAACACAAGCAGACTTCTTTAAACTCGTTTTGTCGCATGCAAACCCCCCTCAAAAAAACAACAATAACAAAAAAGACTCAGCAGTGCCCTGAACGCACTGCATCACCCCACACTCACGCTCTCTCCCGCCTTCCACCTGGTCTAAACAAACGCCTCCACAGCACTGCCAAGGACAAGACTTTTGTTTGGTGACTGCGCTGGATATTTCTGCGTGCAGGTCGAGTGTGGAAGTAGGTGGTAGGTGTGCTTATGTGTATCGACCGCTGATGATTCTTTGCTGACTTCTGTTGTCTACCTTTTCTCCTTTACATTTTTATATTCAGTCTCATTTCATTATTTGACTTATTTTAAGCAAATGTAAATTGTGTTCTTTTATTGGTTATAAAGTCCTTAAAAACAGCTAAAGATGTAAAATACTGCTCAACAAAAAATTAAAGGAACACTCGGAAAGCAAATCAGATACAAATGGGGAAAAAATCATGCTGATATCCCTGCTGTGATGGACTGAGTAATGTGTTAAGAAGAAAAGAATGGCACACGATTTGATGGAAATTACAATCATCCAGCTATAGGGGGCTGAATTCAAAGACACCCACAAAGTCAATATTAAAAATGATGCAGCAGGTTAGTCCAGTTTGCCAAAATATTACAACTCAGAATGGTGCTTTATTTTATTTATTTTATCAACTTTCCTTCTGACGATGCTGTCTGTTGAGAGCTCAGTGGATCTGCGCTCGACAGTGCAGATCCACTGAGCGCAGCGCAAGCTAGCAAGACAGAAGCTAAGCTCCTTGCAACATGGCAAATTGAACCTCCCCCACCCTCATTCAGATCTGGCGTTTGGAACTATTTTGGTCTTCATGTGACGTATGACCCTGAAGGTAAGCGCGTCATGGACTAAAGTAAAACAGTATGTCGGATGTGCCACGCAATGCTCAATTACATGGTGGGAACTACTGCGTTAGCGCAGTTGCTCGTTAACGTGTTGACACCGTCCAGCCCCACGCACGGGGCGATCCGGGTGCTCGTTACGGGTGGTGTGGGCGTTAACGTCATTTCAGATTAACGCTGACAGCACTAGTGGGAACACAACGAATATGACTGCACATTTACGCCGACATCATCCTAGTGCAAAGACAAGTGGAAGCAGACAAAAACAACAAGCACCATGCTACAAACTTTACCCAGAGTCATTAGACAGCCTACCAGATTCTCCTTATGGGACCTGATATGTTTAATATGCTGCTGAGAATATAGCCCAGAAGAAGCGTATAGTATAGCTTTTATTTTGGAAAGAGCATTTCTCTGTAATAAACTCTCTTTTCCAAAGATGAGTGATTTCTCGATCAGATAGATTTATTTTTTTATTATTTTGTTTCAGCAACATTAAATTTAAAAACTGTACTTTTGAGTTAAAATATATATTTATAATTTTAATAAATGACAAATTAAAAAAGGCATGAACATTTTTTTGTACGAAAATATCGCGTACACCAAAGTATCGAACCGAACCGTGAATTTTGTGTATCGTTGCACCCCTAATTATTACATGTCAATTAAGCAGATAAAAGGCCTGGAGTTGATTCGAGGTGTGGTGCTTGCATTTGGAAGATCTTGCTGTGAGCAGACAACATGCGGTGAAAGGAGCTCTCCATGCAGGTGAAACAAGCCATCCTTAAACTGCAAAAACTGGAAAAATCCATCAGAGAAATTGCTGCAATATTAGGAGTGACAAAATCTACAGGTAAACTGGTGAACTCAGCAATGCAAAAAGACCTGGACGTCCACGGAAGACAACAGTGGTGGATGATCGCAGCGTCATTTCCCCCTTCACAACAGACAACACTCTCCGGGAGGTAGACGCATCAATATCCAAGTGTACCATAAAGAGAAGACTGCATGAAAGTAAAGAGGGTTCACTGCAAGGTGCAAACTAGTCATAACCCTCAAGAATAGAAAGGCTAGACTAGACTATGCTAAAAAAAGCCGACACAGTTCTAGAAAAAACATTCTTTGAACAGATGAAACCAAGATCAACCTCTACCAGAATGATGGCAAGAAAAAAGTATGATGACGGTGTGAAACTGCTCATGATCCAACACATACCACATCATCTGTAAAACACAGTGGAGGCAGTGTGATGACTTGGGCATGCATGGTTGGCTGTGGCACTGGGACACTAGTGTTTGTTGATGATATGACACAGGACCAAAGCAGCCGAATTAATTCTGAGGTGTTCAGAGACAGTGTCCGCGCAAATCCAGCTAAATGCAGTCAAGTTGATTAGGCGGCATTTAATAATATAGATGGACAATGACCACAAACATACAGCCAAAGCAACCCAGCTGTTTATTAAAACAAAGAAGTGGAATATTCTTTATTGACCATCTGATCTTAACCCAACTGAGCATGAATTTCACTTGTTGAAGACTAAACTTTCGACAGAAAGGGTCACGGCTAAGGGGATGAGCTGTGTGGAGAAAATAAATGAGGATCCAAGCGCAGGCACTCACTGAGATGTGAAGGTGGTTTATTGTAAAATAAAGCACAAGGTGAAAAATGGGAAAACGGAACAAAAACTAATCATAGTGGGTCAAACTAAACTACTAAATAGCAAACATGAACACGAACATGTAGGAGGATGAACGGTGGCATAAGAAGGTGGACGGCAGGGAAAACACACGGAGATTCGCAGTAGATTCACAGACAGACCAGTGACTAGTACACACAGAAGAACACAAGGAGATTACACACAGGTGGGGAACACAGCTGGAAGTAACTGACAAGACGAGGCAGAGGAAGCAAAACTGAATACACTCACATGAGACACGGACCTTCACAATAAAACAGGAAACAAGAAACAATTCACAAGGACGCTGACTTGACGCTGAACTAAACCTGCACTAAACACAAGACACAAAACCTAGGAACTAAACCCTTAAGCAGAATAAACTGAAGCAGACTAAATAATAATAATCATCATCATCAAAGCCCAACAAGAGATTAAGAATATAACCCATCCATCCATCCGCTTCCGCTTATCCTTTTCAGGGTCGTGGGGGCGCTGGAGCCTATCCCAGCTGTCATAGGGCGAGAGGCGGGGTACACCCTGGACAGGTCGCCAGTCTGTCGCAGGGCCAACACATACGGACAGACAACCATTCACACCTAGTGGCAATTTGGAAGAATATAACCCAAAATACAAAATCAAACTAAAGCACAAGCAACTCAAAATGCTGGGTCAAAATGACCCAGAACCATGACAGAAAGGACCACAAACAAACAACAACTAAAAACCCTGCAGAAAAGGGGCTGGCCGAGTATTAAAATAGAGGAAACCCCAGCATCTGGTGATGTCCATGAGTTCAAGGCTTCAGGCTGTCATTACCAGCAAACCAACTATTACAAATGAACATTTTATTTTCAGTTCTTTGATTTGTCCAATTATTTTTGAGCCCCTGACATCAAAAGATTGTCTTAAAAATTGCTGCATTTTTCTGCAACGTTTTTGTTCAAGCCACTGAATTAAAGCTGAAAGTCTGCACATCAACTGCATCTGAGTTGTTTCATTTAAAATTCACTGCGTTAATGAACCAAAACCCAAAGAACCAAAATTAGAAAAAAAGTTGTCTGTCCAAATATTTACGGACCTAACTGTATGTTAAACCTCTTAAATTAAAGCTGAAAATCTGGGCTTGAATAATGTGTTGTTTGTTTGATTTAAAGCGCACAGTGCTGGTGTACAGAAGCAAAATTACAAAATATGCATCACTGTCCAAAAACATACCGAGATATCTATGATACAGCGCTGAGTTTTATTACATACGGACAAGCTGTAAAGGTTATCATTGCTTCCTGTACTGCATTTTAAAGTTAAGTAAGTAAAGTTGTAATTCTGCATGATGGCTTTGAAAAAAACAGCAACAAATATTGATTGTGTCTCATGCATAGAGAGTTTGACATTTCCCTCGTCTTTTTATGAATTTGGAGTGCTGGATGTTTTTCAGCGGGTATGCTTCGTGAGAGGCAGAGGGTTTTTGATGAGCTCTGGCACTGGTTCAAAGTGCAACTAAACTTGTGTTTAATAAGGCACTCTATCACCTCTTATTATTACTGACCTCACAACTCCCTCTGGTGCTGACTGAGGTGGATACTCGGTGAATAAGAGCAGGGGTTGAGGGGAGCATGATGTCTCCGTGTGCGGTGGGTGGAAAGAAGCTTACATGTGGTACAGACTAGAAAAGACCTCCACTTAAGTCTTAGTTAAGTATCTGAGAAGTACAGAGAAGGAAAGAAGACTGTGAAGATGAGGCTCTTTAAAGAAGCAGTGAGTGAGATTTGCACTGTCAGCAGCATTGATTACTTCACAAGCACAAGCATACGCATTGGGTTTTACATTTCGTTTCATATTCTCTGGTATCAAAATGTAGCACAATGCCCGTATGAAAGAGTTAAGAAGGAGACTGCACAAGCAACCAAAAATATCCCAACAGGAATATTAGAAGTAGAGATTTGGTAAATACCTTAGGGGATTATTAGGATTCCTCAGAGGAATATTGTATCTGGAATAACAGGCTGTCCATGTCCTAATTAGTGCTTTTGTTTCAGATGTATACTTTGAATCAAATGGACTGAACTCAATGGGCTATAGCTACTGATTGCTTTGTAGCCCAGCACTAGGCCTGCAGCAGTACCTGCAGAAAAACTAATTATGTGTGCAATCAAACCTGGGAGGTTTCAAAGGTGCAGTGAGTAAGACCTGAGTGCAAAATGATCCACATAAATCTGCGGCAGCAATAGGGTGAATAATCGATAACACTGACTCAACAGTTACCTCACCAGGTGCTGTGATGTCTGGTATTTAAAGTTACGGCAGTTGTTATCCCAAAAGACGTGTCTATGGACACCTTTGACCCGTTAACAGACGGCTGACAGCACAAACAAGCTGAAAGTATTGCCAAGCAATGATGAAATTACAGAATATGATATGTTTGTGAACTGCATTTGTCCTCTACTTGTTTTGGTCAGTTGCATCCTTGAGCACACTAATCATCACATTGCCTATTGTGTGTTTCATGCACCAAATCTGTCTTCTTTTGCTTGGAGTATCATCATTTTCACAAAGTCTTACAGCCGTATGCAAATAAGAGCTAATGTGGCCACATTAATGAAAAATCCTTGTGGTATTCATTATACCCACTTGTCTGTGGTTTTCAGTACTCATTACTCAAAAAAGTAATGCATTCCTAATCGCCTAGTCAATAGTAATGCATTGTTTGACTAATTAATACCCTAACACAGTAATTTGTTAGCCTGCTTGTTGTATTGCACTCTCCATTCTTTCTCCTGCAGGCTAGTTTCGGCTGAGAAGATGACCTCTAATTACACAGTATATGAATTGTTGTGCAGTCGCTTTAAAGAATATATAACAAATTAGACAAGAAAGGTCCAGAAATATTTTGTCTTTCTGTCTTTCTTGGCAGGGTTACTGTTTACACTGTTGACACTATGTCAACACTGCTAGTGCTAGTTTCAATCAGGTTTGTGTCTGGACTTTGAGCAGCTCATTGCATCACCTTGTTTTTTTTAAATTTTTCAGCCATTCTGTTGCAGATTTGCTGTTGAGATTGGGATCATTGTCCTGCTTTGGGCTGATATTGGTCAAGCTTTGGCTGTCGGATGGCTTCACATTAGACTCTAGAATACTTTAACAAACAGAGTTCATAGTTGACTAGGTGACCAAATCTACTGTTGTGAACTTTAACATTTAATAATGCACAAATCTGAATGATTCAGACCAACAAAGAGCCAAAACCTGCTGTTTGTACAGAGGTGCTCACACTTGCTCATGACTGGTTAATCCAGTGCATTTGATGAGCAGCATATTGCTACTATTGACCACCTTAATTCCTATGGAAGCATTAAGGGTGTGTGTAGTTTTTCACTGGACTGCATAGACTCCTGTGAATGCGTTCTCATGACTGTATATTGACCAGACTCTGGTGATTAATGAGATACATCCCAGTTACATGCAAACAATTTTATCCCTTGAACCATGTTTTAAATCTCTTTTTTATCACTTATGACAAGCCTTACTGATGTAAACAAACTTTGAAAAAGCAATAAGAAAGTGTTTTCTGCGTAAACTTCAAAGACTCCAGCTCTATAAATCAATTTAAGAGTGAGCGTGTTTGAAATTTTCTTTCTTTTAGTTTAGAAGTTAGCACTTGTTTGGCTGCACATGTAGATTTGATTCATGTCTTACTTGATGTTTCTGTACACTGCAGTGTTTTATACTGCCCAGGATTAATTACAACTATGGCAGACAAGAACATTGGATTATGTCACGCTGTTGAAGCTCAGTAACAAAATAACTTATTGAGACCAAAAAGTTGACCCCAAGTTGCTCTCTGATGCATCTGTTCGAAGGTGAAGGGAAGTCATGCTCGGTGCTATCAGGAGATGAGGTAGAGGAGGGACAGACATTATGGTTTTTAAGTTGCAGGACTTGAGTTCCCTACAACAAACTGCAGTAACGGATCATCTGGTACTCTAGAGTTACATGTGAATTATCTACTCATCTACACAGGCCTTCCACGATCTCGGCAGAATGAGGCCAACAGAGCACATGTTTTTTTTTTTTTTTAATGACATCTTTATGGCCACATAGGAAGGTTGACTGAAAGGTTTTGGGGTTTTTTTTGGCAGATATTATGTTTCTGTTGCTAAAAATCAAATTGTTTTCTAAATTTGAGAGTGTTAACTGGGTTGAAATTGGCTTTTTTTTTTTTTTTTAGCATGGAATATGAAACAGGTCAATGTGGCCATAAACACCAAGACAGGTGGTTCCCTGTTTACATCAAACAGAAAATAGGCACTACCAAAACATCAGAGCCACGCAAGCCAGAGAAAGGTGGAGCATTAACATCAAAAACATTCTTCTGCATATCCATGTTGATGGCATGACTCAGATAACATAGGATGCAAATGTACTTCCCTAGTTATAGTGAATTCAATAAGTCGAGACAGATTCATCAAAAGTAGGCAGTCCATCAAAGCGACAAATGATATATTAATAAATAAATTATTTTGAAAACAACAATTTGTTGTAATGTGTTTCTTTCAACCACAGTGGTTAAAAATCTCAGTATCAAAACAATTTCTTGTTTGGGCCTCAGGAGGAAGAAAAACATCAAGATCATTTCTTACTTTGAACGACTGCCTAATCTTAGCCTCCTAAGACCCAAACTCTTCCACTGCATGCATTTTTAACTTCTCTTAGATATTTGGGCATATTGGGGCCCGATAAATGTATAAACAAAGAAAAAAATGATTTTTTTTTTTACCTTATTTTTGTTTTAATGAAAAATCAGAGCCACATATGAGGATATTCGTTTAAATTTTTATAGAACAGTAGCAGTATAATGTCCTCGTAAGTGGATATCAGGCCGTTGAAAAGCAAAATTTAGTGTTTTGGTCTAAATCACCCAAAATGTGATGTCCACATATGTGGACGCCAGGTCCTAGGAGGTTAAAGAATCTGTCTTGACTTATTTAACTGGCTATAAATGGGACCCAGTATATCTGAGTCCTGAAGGTATCATGCCATGAATGAACACCTATTTACTGTTCAAAGTAGGGTTCAAACTGGATTCTCAATGGCATGTCCTCCACTGAGCGTTCACCTTCCTGCTCTGTCTGGTCCTCCTCCACCTCATCACCGGACAGCACAAAGTCTGACTCCCCTTCTACAATTCTCAGTAAAGTCCTTTCTGCCTCAATCTTTCCTTTACTTCTTGAAGTGTGGATATAGGTTGAAAACAGGAATGAGTAAGTCCTCCTGTCCACTACACAGAACACTGTCTGTGTAATGGACAGTATTCACAGTTCTTTGCATTTTCCACAGTTTGTCATGTTACAGCCTTATTCCCAAATTCATTTCTCACCTCAAAACTCTACATGCGATACCCCATAATGACCAAATGAAAAAAAGTTTGCTTGAAATTCTTGCAAATTTAGTAAAATAATTATATGAGCAATGGCCATCATTTTGAAAAGAAAGCCCATGTGGAAACTTGAAACCCTGAGATGTCTCCTTGACAGTACAGTAAGACTCAAATAGATTGCACGAATTGTGCTCGTGGAGGTCTCAGACTCGTGTCCCCCCAACAGAGGACAAGAATGAATCGCTGGGTCATAGGAGGTTAATGAACACTTTGCATTCTGTTTCGAGTGCTCTCCTAATCAAATATCAGAGGGAGGGCAGGCACAGCGAACATGAATTTTTGGTTTTTGTGGCCTCTGTGAACATTTTTGTTGTTGTTGCATGAGCTAACCTTTTTTCCTGTGATAATATTAACAAAAACAATGTTAAACGATTGTTAGGTGAAGTGAAATTGTATGAAAAGTATTTCCAGTGCTTTAAATTCACACTTTTTAAATTTACAATATATGGACGTATGTAAATAAGTGATGTATGCATTTTCTGATTTAATATGAGAAAATAAACAACAACAACAGCAAAAACACCGATTAATTTTTTTAGGAAAGTGGTTGGTGACTGCAAAATGCATAGTTAAAATATTATGTTAATGCATTACTTTTTTTAATGGTGGGGAGACACAAACACACCGGTTGCTACCCAGCAGTGACAATGAAGGGCAGATGAAGCTCGGGTGAGAGACTGCAGCACGGTGCGCAGTGACCGGCTGCAGCCACTGGGGGAGGACCGAGCACCGCCTGCACGAGCTGCGGTACACGAGCGACTTTCTCACTGAGACTCTCCATCATCACACAGAGACACACACACACACACACACACACACACACACACACACACACACACACACACACACACACAATGGGAGGGATCCAGGAGTATAGGTAGGGATACGGCGGCAGACAGACAGATGTGCGATGCTCAGACTTAAACCATGAAGCCATTCCCCCTCGCCCGTGCGAAGGTAAACTTTTACCCACCCTCGTATCTTGTCTTCGTGTGGAGCTGTCATTGATGCCAACTCGCTACGCGCACACCTGCTACTTCCTCCTCTTCTTCTCATTCTTTTTTTCTCCTCTGGAGGGGGTAACATTATTGCTCTCGGCATACCAGAAGCGATGCAGCAGAAACGGAGGCTGAAGTGGCGATAGATCCTGTTGAATTGAGACAAGACGTCGAGACGCAGCCAAAAAAAGTGTCCTCTCCAGAGTGCGTCAGAGCACGGATGTGTGTACTGGATGTGGATATGGTCGCTGCGTGGATACAGCGAGGGATTTTGCGGCGTTACCCTCCAAAATCATAACGGGGATTTGAGCGAGAGTGAACAACTGCATCCTCACCTAGCCTCCTTCCCCTGCTTCCTCCATCAGATTGGTTTGTGAAGAGGGGGGGCGGGGGAGGGGGGGGACTGAGGCGATGTCGTTTTGGCCCCCTTTCAGATGTAAGTATGGATGTTAGAATAAAGGGAGGATACTTTAATGCGTAAATTGTATTGTAACCATAAATGTCTTCCATATTCCTTTGTGTTCACTCCATAGTAATAATGATGGTGATGATAATAACAATTATGTATTTTGATTGTGTATTCGATAAAACAACACACATCGATATGAAGGTTTTGGTTTTATTTGCCTAAACCAACTGCTGTTTCCTCCTCTCTTCTTGTTCTCGCAGCTCCTGAGAGCGTCAGATGAATAAAGTCATTCAAATTCACCGGAGCTGTATAAAATAACGGAGATCTCTCTTCCTCTCTCTCTCTTTTAAACTCGTCCTAAAATGGCAACCATGAGTGACCAGGGAGGATCAAAAGACGCATTCGGGCGCAAGCCCGCCTCGCGGAGAAATTAACCACCTGATGGGCACCGGAGGAACCGAGGAGAGACTGTTTAGGTGTCGCTTGTTGACTTGGTGATTTACAATGCTGAGCAAATAAGGGGCGCTGCAAGTTTGACCGAGCGTCTGCGTAACAGGCTATGCCACCGGCCTTTACATCTGATCTTTTTCCTTCTTTCTTTCTTCTTCTTTTTTTTGGATATGGTAATGATGTCATGAAATACCGGAGGAGGGGGGGCTGTACCTAAACTGGAAGAGATGGCAATCAGTATCATGTAAGTAGGATACATGGGATTCGCTCAGCATGGACCCATTTGAGGTGTGTTTGCTATTCTGACTTTCTCGCATTCACGACTGATTGGTCGAGAGGCTTCATGCCTCATTTTGTCTCCCTGCGCGCGCTGAGCTGCAACTTTTGTCCTCTGGTCTGCGTCCACATCACAGCGCGCGAGCGCTTACTGTAAGCGTCCGCGGACCGAAGCGCTCACTGACTTAAAATGGAGTTTGCCATGGTGGGCGCGGACGGTGGGTGCAACAGCCACCTGCCTTACGGATATGCCCAGGCTCGCGCGCGGGAGAGGGAGCGCGAGAGGGAGCGCCAGGCTGCCCACACCAGAGCGGCGGCCGCAGCGGCTGCTGCCGAAGGTGGAACGTGCACGGAGGGAGGTGGAGGAGGTAGCTGCGGTGGCGTCGGAGGGTCCACCTCCAACACCTCCTCGAGCGCTCATCTCCTTAACAACCGCCAGCATCAGTCTCGCGCCGCCTCCTCCGCGAACGCCAACATCAGCAGCGGCGGTACCGCCTCGCGCCCCTCCCCCTCCTCCTTCACCTCCACCACCACCACCTCCACCTCCTCCTCGCAGCAGAACCAGCAGGAGCCCGAGCAGCAGCAGAGATTTGTCCGAGAGCGGAAAAAGCAGCGCGGCGTCGGACGCTGGAGACGGAACCGGGGTACTCTCGGTGGGGACCTGCGCCACTCCGAGCTGGCTCTGCTCGGATCCGAGGAGGACATCATGATAGAGGAGGAAGAGGCCGAGGGAGCCGAGGAAGAGGAGGAGGAGGAGGGGGAGGGGGGCGGGGGCGACCGGGGGAGCAAAAGGTCGAGTTTTTTGTGCAACATGGATGATGAGGAGGAGACCGTGTCGATCACCGACAGGCGGCCCCAGTCCGGATACGAAAACGTTTACAGCGAGTGCGGCTGCTGCGAGAGAGTTGTCATCAACGTGTCGGGTCTGAAGTTTGAAACTCAGCTCAAGACGCTCACTCAGTTCCCGGACACGCTCCTGGGAGATCCGGACAAGAGGATCAGGTACTTCGACCCGCTGAGGAACGAATACTTCTTCGACCGGAACCGACCGAGTTTTGACGCCATTCTTTACTACTACCAGTCAGGCGGGCGCTTAAAAAGACCAGTCAACGTCCCATTTGACATATTTTCCGAGGAGGTCAAGTTTTATGAACTCGGGGAGGAGGCGATACTAAAGTTTCGGGAGGATGAGGGCTTCGTCAAAGAGGAGGAGAAACCTCTGCCGGAGGATGAGTTCAAGCGCCAGATTTGGCTGCTCTTTGAGTATCCGGAGAGCTCGAGCCCTGCCAGGGGGATCGCGGTCGTGTCCGTCCTTGTTATTGTCATTTCTATTGTGATTTTCTGCCTGGAGACGCTGCCGGAGTTCAGGGATGACAAAGAGTATCTACAGCCACGAAACAACTCCTCTCAAGCCGATCACGGATTTACTCCTTTTAACGACCCTTTTTTCGTCGTGGAAACGGTCTGCATCATCTGGTTCTCGTTTGAGATTATAGTTCGCTTCTTTGCCAGTCCGAGCAAAACTCTCTTCTTTAAAAACATTATGAACTCCATAGACATTGTTTCCATTTTGCCTTATTTCATTACTCTCGGCACGGACCTGGCGCAGCATCAGGGCAACGGACAGCACGCGATGAGTTTCGCCATCCTGAGAATAATCCGCCTTGTCAGGGTGTTTCGCATCTTCAAGCTGTCCAGGCACTCTAAGGGGCTGCAGATCCTGGGTCACACCCTGCGCGCCAGCATGAGGGAGCTGGCCCTCCTCATTTTCTTCCTGGTCATAGGTGTCATCCTGTTCTCCAGCGCGGTGTACTTCGCCGAGGCGGACGAACCCACCTCGCAGTTTACGAGCATCCCGGACGCGTTTTGGTGGGCTGTAGTGACCATGACCACAGTGGGTTACGGAGACATGAAGCCCATCACTGTGGGTGGGAAGATAGTGGGCTCCCTCTGCGCGATCGCGGGCGTGTTAACCATTGCGCTCCCGGTCCCGGTCATAGTGTCCAACTTCAACTACTTTTATCACAGGGAGACCGATAACGAGGACCAGTCGCCGGTGGTGGAGAGCATGCCCCCGGGCTGCCCGTACTTCCCTGACTTTCTAAGAAAATTCAAAGGCTCGCCCTCTGGCTCCTCGCTCGGTGACAAAGCGGAGTATATGGAAATGGAGGAGGGGGTGACGGAGTCGCTTTGCGGGCTGGACAAGAGCCCCAGTAAAGGAAACGGCACAGACATAAGCAGAAAAAACAGTACTAACTCAAAATCCATTCAGACTGACGTGTGATTACAATTAGAGTTTATTATTATTAATTATTTTTCCTGAAGAAGAAGAACACGCCCTATAAAGATAATTTTGAACATCATTTCTGCCCAACAGCAGGTGACCCCCTCCCGCCCTCACATCCCCAACACAAGTTTGAAACACGCCTCAGACACAGACACACACACACACGCACATTCATGCCACTGATTGGCAGGTTGTGATGCTTCTCTCTCTTTCTCCTGTTTTTAACCATCGCGCACTTCTCTAACAGCAGCCTTTCCCCCAAACCATCTTCACCACACACCAGTCTATTTGTTCATCTAAGCTGTGCGGGCTTCCAAATCTGACATCAAATTGAAATTCTAGTAAAGACAGGCTATGCATTCGCACTTTATGAGTTTCATCTGTCAATAACAGATATAGGGATGATCGTTTTTGCTGTTATGCAATAAAGTTCAAAATCTGTTTGCACTAATGTAGATTTTTTTTTGCGCTGGGTTTTGACAGATTTGTATTCAGAGACAGAAGCTGTAGGCCATGAAAGTGGCGCGTATTTAGTAATCCTCTGACCACTTCGCTAAAGAATGTTTGAACAACTTCCTCACAGAGAGCAGACTAAGGATATTAATAATCCCCTTTATATGCTGCCAGTAAAACTAAAGAAAAAAGAAAAAATTGGAAACGAAAATACGGATAAGTCTTTTGTAACTGTTCCAGTATTTAACATTAAAGAAAAGCTAACTGATAAGACAGCATTTAGTAAACCAGGGCTACAGTTATTTCTATGACACCTACACAACTATGTTTTTCCACAACAGGCCAAAAGAAAAAAAAAGCCTTCTATTGCTGACCCACTGCGAGAGCTAAGCACAGGAATCATCAGTTTATAAAATGGCTGGAGAAATGACTCGCCCCAGGTTTTGTATGGACATGCTTGTTGGAAACTCGGCGACAGCAGTTTTCCCCAGTTTCATTTAAACCACCTCAAAATGACAATATCCCTTTACAAGGAGGCAGATGGAAAGTTAAAGCAAAAATGACTCATCGTGGAAAGTCATTGGAAGGGAGCTTGCGAGCAATTTTCTCTCCTGTCTGCTGGACTTCGTGCACAATTCCTCCCCCCCCCACCCACCCCGCCTCACCCCCCAAGAGGACTGCGATTATCTGCGAGCTCGGAGGATCGTCATGATGTGGATGTCTTCCAAGGTATGTGGCCCACAGCTTGTGTGTGAAATTTTTTTTTTAAAACAACCTTGTAATGATCAAAACAGCGCCAGTCACATGTTTTTAATGGAAAATATATGCCACTAAATAAGGTCCCATCTCGAGAAAAACACTTTCATTCCGAGCACGACACCCTCACTTTTATTTTCAAACACTCCCGTGTTACTTTGACAACAGAACCACGCGTGAATGCGCGTGCGTAAAGCCCTGTAGACGCTGGAGGAATGTGGCGCACATTTTTCCAGTCTTCATGTGGCCAGTTGATGTTTCTGCTGTACAACATTTAAGCTGTGTTCAAGTGTCATATGCAAAACCAAACTGCAAAACTAATAAGATGACATAAGTCAGATTGCTGTGATTTTGTGCCAGATATTTGGAAAGATCTAACACCAGGAACTGTGTTTCTGCAAAACTAAATTCTAAGTATGATGGCAAAGTGCTGCAGAATTTACTCCCTGCTTTGCTGCACATGAAAAGATCATTTTACTTGTTTACTTGTTCTGTTTTGTTATATACTGAACTGCTGCTTTTATAATTCCAAATGCTTTAGTTAAAGATTTTTAAATCGCAGTTTTCGCTTTTCAGATGAGGAAAAAAACAAGAAATAAGTTCCTCACTTGAATGTGCGGGTGCTTGTGTGTGTGCGTGCTTGTGTGTGTGTGTGTGTGTCTGGCACTAGACGGATGTTTTTACAACCATCTGCTGAAGGAGGAAAGTTTCTCTGAGTGCTTACACTAAATCTTAGTTTAGGACATGGATGCACAAGCAGGACTGTGTGACATCAAATAGTCTGAGAGCCAGTCAAAGTTAAATATGCCATTTACACAAGTGGGATGTGGAAACTAAAAGCTTCCAATGCACAAGAAATAAGTCAAACTTAGAGAAGTAAGAGGCATCCTGTGCCAAGCAGTTGAACTTTTCAAATAAGCAATCAAAGCAGAGTACTACAAGTTTTAAAGCACATCTTTGTGTTTAAAATTTGAAGTGATTTACCGCATATGTATACATTAGGCACATTAGGCCTTTATTTCCAATAGAGAAGTAGTGCAGTAAGAACAACAAACAAAAAGCTGTTTAAACTCTAAAAACTGTGTTGCATGCTGGGAAAAGTCAAGAAAACAAAAGTTGATTGTCTCAAGACTTTTCAGTCTTCTGAATACTTACAGAATGCATCAAAAGGTGCTATGACATCAACGCTCAGTTCCCATCTTAAGTCAAATCTAAATGCGTCTGTATTCATAAAATCGAACCGGACACCTCGCCACTCACTGTCATTGCTTCTCAGCGTTTCTCTGCATGCTAACACTGCATCAGCATGTGATAATTTATCTCACGGAGCGCTTTCTATCCTCAGAGGAACTCTTCACGCGAGATATTCTCAACACCTGCACCCACAGCATCACAGCACACTCTTGGCACAGGGCCATCTCCTCTTGATACCTCACACTTTGCACTTACATAATGTGGCTTATGGCAAGAGGCAAAATCCAAAACATTTTTTATGCAAAGTGTGTGGGTCAGGCATATTTTAAGGCTTGTAGCTGCTGAGTTGACTGCAACGGCGTGTGTCATCCTGAGCCATGGAAGCTCAGCGACTCGTACTGTTCATAGAGTGCTTTTGCCACGTACTGGGGGAGTCTTTGTAGTGCAGATTTAAACCATATGGCTGGGCCATGTGACCAAGTGAGAGTTATTTATGGTTGTTTTTCAAAAGGTATTGCTTTATGTACCACTTTTTATTGTACCAAAGAACATAAAAGGGAGGAGCACATAATGTCAGATTTGGTTATGTAAGAACAGGAAGTACAGATGAGGTGAGGTTATCATCTCAAAGTTTTCCATTTTTGGCAATCAGAGAATAGTTTGAGTAATCTCATCTGCATCAGATTTTTCCAGTGTCATTGCTTCTGTTATAAAGGGGTGCGTTTTGCTTTTCTTATCTATTACATGAATAGATGGATTTTAAAGTTAATTATTTGACTGCATCCAACAGCTTTACTGATGATAGAACTAATAATAGCCCAACACGTGTAAGAGGTGCTAATACAGCCATACTACTATACCACTGCCGATGGAGTGCTTGTTGATAAATGTTGTCTACATTGCTCCTGTGTACTACACTGTACAAACAACAGTGAACCGCAGCGTTTCAGTCTAGTGGTCACATTTTTGCTATACAGAGCCAAAGCTGGGCAAACGCACATGGCTGCCAAGTAGGATCTCTGAATCTTGCTCACTTTTTGAAGTTCATTACAAATGCGCTTGTTGATGTGCAGCTCTAAAACACAAAGGATGAGGTGGTTTATGCAACCTTAATGTTGCATAACCTAATGTAATAGTTTGGACTCAAACTATTACTTTATTGGAGATTATGTATCTGAATTTCAGGAGCAGGACCACGCCTCCAATCACGCTCCTTCCGCCTGCCATCTATATGGGTTCCCCTAGTTCTGCAATCTGTTCATTCTCGTGTACGTGCCCCACCCTCCCTCCCTCCTTCTTCTCCATTCTTCAACTTCTTCACTCCTATTTAGTACATGAGGATCTGCCAGGCTGCCAAACCGCAGCTCAATTCATGTCAAAGTTCTGTCTATGGCTTTCACGGTCATTACGCCATCTCGTGAGCATTAGTGGTTGTCTGTCTCTCTGTGATAGTATGGTGACCTGTCCAGTGTGCTTCTTAAACCTTTCTGCTCACACATACAGGAGAACTGAGCGAGGGCTATGTTCCTATTTAGAAATAGTCTGGTTTTTAAGATGGAATTCTCTTATATGTTTTATGCGTTAGAAAATTATTGTTTTTTTGGTGCTGCTAGAGCTGACGTGGTTAAGCTAGCAACCCATGTACCAAATGAGCTGCAGGGGCCGGGGTTCGAGTCTTCTCCGATCGTTTCCTGCATGTCATTGCCCCTGCTTTCTCCGCTCTTCCTTGTCTACTGCCCCTCCTCTCCATCCACAAATGTTTGCACCCAATAGTTTTCAGAAACAATGAAAACATTGCAAATGCATTTAGGTATGGTGTGTGGCCTTTCTTCTGTGGGAAATCTAACCCAGTGGTTAGCTCGTCCATGATGTCTGTGTAGGTTTTCAGTCATCCAGCCCATGGTTAAGAATAATCGATTGGTACTCAGTCTTTTGGTTTTTTTTGGAATAGCTGTCACACGGGTTTCTGTTTTAAATGATCTGTTGATTTTATCTGCTCACACCTTTGAGTCCATTGTCTACATTTTATGTGAGAGTTGACTCCTCTGTGCTGAAACAACCTGCTCTGCATAACAGAAGCCAAATTGTGCTGACAACCATAGGTCAAAGTCACGGCTGACCCCTGTGACAAATGGCTCATTTAGCTGTTTGGAAAATGACTTCTACCTGCAGCCAAGACATCCATCCATCTTCTACATCAGCTTATACCCACTCAGGGTCACAGAGGGCTGGAGTCTATCCCAGAATACAGTGGGCAAGAGGCAGGGAACATATCAAAGATAGTCAATGACAGACCGATAAAACATATTCAGACTGCGCGCTTGACAGTCTACTTACAATGAAGACCAAACTATGTTCAGTGACAAAGCAAATATTACATATATTTATATTTAAATTATGTTTATTTATTTAAATATATTTAATTGTTCCTCTTTTAATCGTATAATAAATAGGCAAAACGTTTAAAAAATATTTATTGACCTTAAATGGGATTTATCTTTTCCATCTCCATTTTCTATTCTTGGACTCTACTAGAGAAGTTTGAATTTCAGGATGTTAAGTTTCAGGACCTAATCTGCAGTGACTCAGTCTTTTACTTTGAAAACTTATCAGATACTCTATATTAGCAGTAAAGCATGTCAAGTGGAATAAAAAGCATTGAGTAGTGGGTAGTATCAAGCCCTTCAGATCACCTGCGCATGAAACAAAATATTTTAGTGTGAATAGCAGGTGGGCGGGGTATCTTTCTGTGACATCACGAAGTTCTAGGAGTAGAAAAAAACCAGTGTTTAGAGCAGCCTGAAACCTGAGCTTTCAGCTTATATGATGCTATTTTAATACCTTAACGACCTTATAACACCTAATATGTTACTAAGCAATGATGTTATTATGACTTATAATTGGCATATAACCTACAAACTAATGTTTATTTTGGGAACAGTAGCTTGATTACACAGCCATTCAAACTACGTGTCCTGAATTTATGTAATGCCTTTGGCACAGAAGAAGACCGTGAAACAGATGCAGCCAAGTTTATCTCTGATTGTGAGTATGACATCAGAAATTATGGAAATGAATAAAGTAGGAACTGATGGTGAAATTTAATATCTGCTTAATATTTGGTTGTACTGTAATAGGTCAGTACAGAGGCTTTTTGTTTTTGCATTTATAAAAGAAAGTTTGTTTTTAGTAGTTGATTCGACCTCGGCTTAGCCTGAAGGTGGGTGGAACTATGCTGGGGGCTACATGAAACTGCCATACTTAGCGTGGCATGCAATGATTTTACTAGTCGGCACTAGTCTCAGTCCTCATTTCACTTCAGTTTTATATTTGTGCATTGCTGGCATCCAAGCTTTAATTTGTCTTCATTCGTTTCCCCTTGTTGCCAGTGCAAAGCTGCCTTTTCTCACCAGTTCACTCCACTTGCCGATCAAGGGAATGGACCTGCCATGATTTTGTTATGTGTCGCTAACACGTTTGAGTGCTCGTATTTTCATGCTTCGTGGCCACAGTGGTCAAAAAGTCATCTTTTCCTGTAATGTGATTACCAACAAGCGACCTAAACAAGCCCTTTTTATGTTTTCTATTTGCCACTTATGTGAGAATGGTGACTTCTGTGTGAAGAAGTGCATTCCCTTAGCATCACCGTGTAAAGTGGGATGCCCTAGCAGAGATGGGAAGCTGTCAAAAAAATAATATCTACTTGCCCACACAATCACTTGAGGACATGTCTTATCAGCCAAAATAAGTGAAACAAACCGTGATGTGTACAATTTTCAGTGTATGTCATTTCCTTTAAAAAAGGTAACCAAATATTTGGAATTTGAAGAGTAAAAGCTCTTATTCTTCTCACAGTTTCCACATTATCCACATGCACATTTCTTTTTTTAAATAAATGCAATGACTTTGTGAAAAAAAATCATTAATGTGTCAAAATATCGTAGACCGGAACAACACAATAGTGACCTCTTGTTTGAGAAAGGAATCCTTAATTTGCTGTTTTAAGTAATTATGGGAAATAATCTTCTCATAGACCAGCCATCATGCCTCAATGATAAAATCTTTTCCGTTGAAGTATCCAGAGCAACAAGAAGAGAAAACAAGCAAACAACAGAGTGGAATTTCATGAGGCTGGAATGCTTCTCCATTCATCTGTCTTGCCAATACATTAATCAGGCCTGATAAAACTCTGTCAGCCGGCTGTGTTGCCAACGTGCACAATAGACGATCCCAGCTGTTGTCACTGTGCGAGTATTTGTGATAATTGTTGTTCTTTTGTTGAAAAAAGAATTCAATCTATGTTCCTGTAAAATCATTAGTAAATAGTTCAAAAAATGCAGGAGTGATTAATCACTATAAACTCAGGAAGGCTGTTAACAAGGTATTGCTGAGCTGCCGTCCAAATCAATTGGTCAGAGAAAATTGAGAGACAGACAGCTGACAGAGAAAGGATTAGAAAAGAAGTGCTCTGTTAATCAAGCAAAGAAGCCTGATTAGCATTTCTGGGTTAGTTTACCTGCTGTTAAGAACACCTCCCCCAAACAAACCTTATCCAGTCATAGCCTAACAACCAGGGATGGCAGTAATGCGCTACTGTAATCTGATTACTTTTTTCAAGTAACGAGTAAAGTAAGGGATTACTATTGCAAAAAAGTAATTAGATTACTGTTAATTTCTGGTAAGCATGCTGCGTAACTGCGTTACTAAACCGCGATTTTGTTTGTGATAGTGTCTCGTGACAATGAAGTACGAGCGTGCGACGCCTGTGGCAGCAGACGTGTGCAGATCAACAATGGATAATATGGAGTGCGGGAGAGAGTACGACCATGCAGCGTTTAAAGGATGAACGTACTTAATTACTTTAAGTTTGATTCCGTAAAAAGTGACAAAAACATTAGCGTCTGCTGTACACTCTGCGTGGGAGGAAAACTTCTTTCTACATTGAAAAATTAAACTTCAAATTTGAGCAAGCACCTAGCAAGCCGCCACGGGAATGTAAAATTCACAGAGAAACCCCCGGATCCCCCCATTGACATGATCACTGTGGCATCGGCCCACCACTCCTGCTAAACATGTGAAAATAGATTTAAGAGTGACAGGACTCAGTGCAGCTGAGTCTTTGATTTTATTTATTTTTTGCTGTGTTTTACTTGCATCTATTTGAAAGTGAATGTAAACACAAAAATATTTTATTTTATATGCTGGAGTATGCAGAAAATAGGTTTAAATGTTAAACAAATTTCTTCAAGTCAAAGACCGTTATATATAATTTAATTTTTGCTTGATGCAATGTGCATAAAATTAAAACATTAAAACTAATAAAACAAGTTTTAAAAACAGACCTTTTCATTTGATTCAATTTTACATGATGGATTATGCAGAAAAAGTAGAATAGGGCTGAAAGGTCTATTGCTTTATTATATTTTCAGAGTGATGATGTCTATGGTGATGGTATCCCAGAGAGTCAAAACAAAATAAAACAAATCTTAATTACTGAAACAGTTTTTATATGAATAACAAGTTAGTTTGCCCAACTAACTTTAACCCAGTGGTGTCAACCATACATCACATGATCTGGCAAAAGGTCAAATTGAGCCCAGTGGACAGCTTTACAAATGGTGGGTATGTTCTGGCATGACTTCTGAATGATCCTTACAGGTTCGTGTTGAGTCATTATGAATGGATCAAAATTATACCCTTCTTAGTGAAAAAGATTACATGCGGTGTTCCGTATCACACCAAGGCCGGAGTCATGGTAGGTGGAAAACGGTGTTGGGAGACCAGGATAAAGTTACTGTGCATATGTGCAATAATAATAAGCACTCACAGTTATTTTCTGGCTTCAAAGTGACTTTGGTGTATCAACATGGTGATAAAATGCCAATAACACGAAATCAGTCTGCTATCAGTTTTTGATTTAATGGGGTCAAGTTGGCAATTCCATGCAGGCTGTTTGTGATACTGTGGCTATGAACTGGGATAAATTGCTGAAAAGCACAAACCTGCTGCTGTTTGTTGTTAATCTGCTGCAGTCTATATAAAGAGTAATTCAAATAAATTACTTACATTCATAGTGTAGCCAGAACCTCATAGATTTAATAAAGAAATTCATAGTATAGTGATGCAGTCGCTGCAGGTTGGGGTTTTTACTGAAAATGACACAGGCACCCAGAAACTCTGCTTTTATATGTAGGAATATAACCAGAATACAACCAGGCTGAGTCACAGTAGTGGTTGCACAGGGGTTGAGGTTGTTGTGCTCTCAACCTCTGGGAAACCAGATGGTTGCTGCAACATCTCCGATTATTCATTATCTTTTATTGCAAATGGACGGTTCAATAAAGAATGCACTTGATTTTAATTGTTAGACCGACTTGAGATGAAGCTTATGAAATACTTTTACAGCCCAGCAAGCTGTAAAAGCAACTTTTGCAATAACAACAGTATTTGTGCTGCGGTTTTGCTTTTAGTCAGAAAAATCCAGAGTATTGCTAATCTTTACTTATCAGAGCATATTGTTTAAAAGATTAAACAATTAATGGTTAATATGGCATCGCTATCACTGTAAACTACCTTTATTTTTATTTAACGTGATAAACAACAATTTGAACAGGTTTGACTTGCTAATTGATCCATGTCAACATCCTAATTGCTCCAGCCCATTATGCATTTGACAAAGACAGTTGGGTTCCTCCAGTTTTCCATGTATCCGCTGTATTCACAGCCCCATTGGACAGGAGCAGTTAATAAAACACACCTGGGATTACATCTCTATTGTAAGTTTAAACCAGCTTGTGGTTTCCGTGTAGCAGTTACATAATGTCCTTCTATTGAAGAATAGCAACCTGATTCTCTGCACCCTCCACTGTATACCCTCTTTCCAACTGGCTGCATTAATCTGACAGCATCTCTGGCTTTATTGTGTTACTTCACTCTAGACGTGAAGATTGTATTGCTAATTACTCATATGCTTCCGTATTGGATTTCGCCGCCCACAGTTTATGTTATTGCCTTACAGTTATTAAAAATGGTGCTTGTTGCATGTTCAGCATTTAAAAGAAAAAAAAAGCTGGTTTGTTTTTATTTTTGCTTTTGTTTTGTCCTATAAAGAGGACATTCAGTCCTCTTCATAGTACCTTATTATCCTAACAGAGCACTTTGTGCTCAGACTACAGGCTTACTTTTGATTCCAGTTTTCAGTAGTTTTCAGTCCCCTCTGTTATGGAACCAGCTAACAGTTTTGATTCAGGTGGCAGATGTTAAGTGCCGATATTGATTTTTGATTAAGCTTATATTTAGAGCTGGACCAGATGACCCCGAAACCTCCGTTAGTTATGGTATAATACAGCGGTCCCCAACCTTTTTTGCACCACGGACTGCTTTAATGTCAGACAATATTTTCACTGACCGACCTTTAAGGTGTTGCGGATAAATACAACCTCCTGGAGGACACGGCGGGTCTGGGCCCGCACTGGGCAGGATGGCTGCTGTGTTTGCTTTGGATTACTTCTCACCCCCTACCCAACCCTGTGGCTTGTCACGTGCTCCATAATGTTGTGCTGTGGACATTTATGTGTTTTTTGTGCAGAGGAGTTTTTTTGTTTCCTGTTCTCATGCTGTCCTCCCAGCAGCCCAGCATGAGTAGAGGTCTCTTTTTATCCTCTTGTACTTTCCCATTGTAGTGTATATTTCAGTTTTTGTCTGTAACGCTACCGATCTCCGACCTGTATCCCCATGTGATGTCTGTGTTGTGTGTGCAAGGTTGGGGGGGTGGGGGTGGGGGTCCCATTTCACTGCAGGGCAACCTGCATGTGGCGAATAAAGCCTTGATTGATTGATTGATTGATTGATTGATTGATTGATTGATTGATTTATAAATTATTAAGCTCTGGCTCTTTCTCCCATGTCTCGCTTTTGTCTTGTCTTCCTCCGCTCACCCCCAGATGGTCGCGGCACCTGACTGTCCCTCCCTGAGTCTGATTCCGCTGGAGGTTTCTTCCTGTTAAAAGGGAGCTTTTCCTTCCCACTGTCGCCAATTCCTCATAGGGTGCAATCTGATTGTTGGGGTTTCTTTCTATATTGTAGGGTCTTTACTTTGCAATATAAAATTCTAACTTCATTTTGTTCGAATGCAAAGTTTATTTAGTTTCTAAAAAAATGGATTAATATTTCAGTATTTAAATGGCCAGTTTACCTGTAGTGTACACAGAGGTATGAGGGGTCAAAGTGTTGATGAAGTTTGCTGTCACACACAGTCAATCTGGGGCAACAGAGGATTACAGATTTGTTATGGCATTGGGAAAGGTAAGCATTTCAAAGATTTGTCATATCAAGTTGAGGCTTTTTTCACCCCTCATTTTCCAGAGTGGTACCTAAAACCCCACAGCGCTGCAGCTTTTTGTGAACAAGCTTCAGATTTGATTAAATAGAGCAGCTGCTCAACCATAAAAAAAAAAGTTTTCTCTCCTGCTCCCTGTGAAGATGAGCTGGCGAACAGAGGATGGGTGCCCTGCTGGTCCTGTAAACGTTTGAGAGGCTGCAGATGCTGTTTATCAACTGTGGAAATCTAGAAACACACATCAGCATGTGCCAGAAAATCACTGAAGGGCAAGCCTGACAAATAGTCATATATGCACTTTTAGATTGTATTGTAAACCGTACGTGGGTAATTTAAGTTTCATTTATATTTGGAAACAGAAATAGTGTTTGGATGGTCGCAATCTGAGAACTCTTAGGCTATAATCTAATAACTTAGCCTTTAGAGGAAGCAGTAATTCTTCGTGTTCTTTGTGTCATCACTGTTTAAAAATACTAATAAATCAAAAAGCGCTAATAAAAAGCCTACTCTGCCGTCAGATGACTTCGAGATTGCATTTCTGTACTTCTTAGGCTCTCAACTTTTGAAACTAAAAATGTGGCCACTGCTACACAAACTACAACTGTCAAGCAGAACGCTTGTTAAAAATGTTCCTTCAGATCAGATAATAGAGACTCTGGTTTTTATGTCTAGCTGTTTATTAGTTTCCATGAATTACAATTAGTTTTATCATTAATATTCAAAGATAAAGAATTTTAAGCTGTACATTGAAAATCTATTTAGGTACAAATGCACAAATGCAACCCCCTAGGGCTAATTATTGGACCAAAAGATAACTACATGTACCTCTTTGAAGTCCAAAAAAGGTAGATTTATTTTCCCAAACAGTTAAGAAAAATTACCAATATCAGACGACAGTATGCTTGGACGCATTGGAAATGAAATGGGGTAAAATATACTATTTCAAGGTTTTTTTTTTTTTTTAATTTAATGTAGCTATTTGAAAAGCATTTAATTCCCCCTTTCATTCTGTATGTTTTTCTGCATATCAGTACATTTTCACCCTTTTTAATCAGTCACTTTTTGTACAGTTGTATTAAAGTACCGAAATTGTCAGCAGAGTTACGACGCTGATGAAGATCAAGACTGGAAATAACAAGAGTACAAATACGTACTGCCTGCCAAGTGCGCGCAGCAGTGCTTGTGTAATGCCACAGTGACAAGCCATTATACCCTAAAGGTGCAATAAGGCTCTTTATTTTCTGAGGCTACAACTGTGAGATCAGCCACAAAAGGTGATACACAATGTAGAGAACAGCAGATAATGTTCATATCATTTTTATCACCATATAAAGTCAGTATTATCTACAGAAAGGCTGTCCAAGAGTAAAACATAATTAACTTTTTCAAATGCTCTTTGAAGTTGCAATTTTTTTTGTTCATATTTATAAGATAAGGGACTTGGTTGAAGTCCTGACCATATACAGAGCTGCAGCTGTCTTTGAAATCAGTTACAAGAAACAAACCCAGGGAAACCCGAGCATCTCATTAGGCCAGATGTCTCTGTGTTCTCTGTTACTAAAGAGGTACAAGTACTGCCAAAGTGGACTTATCTCACTGTTATTTGCTCCAAGCATGTCAGCACTGAAATGGACAAACATATATGCCAAATACTGGTTTTAGGCTTGAAATCGTACATACATGTCATTATAATTAGACTAGATTAGACTAAAATCATTGCTGCAATTACTAAACATAAGACTCTGTCTGTCTTATGCCAGTGCATTTGCTTGTCAGGAAGAAAGTATTGATTCATTGGACTTTTCTCTGTGTTTCATACATTTAGCGGCGGTCAGAAGTGCAATTAAAGTGTGCTGTCGAAACTGTTTGGTCTAAATGCTACAAGCTACTCGCGATTAGATAACAGACAAATTCTCCTTGAGTGGACTTGAGTGGATAGGACAAACAAAACCTGATGACAAGGTGGTGTTAGGGTCAGGCAGTGCATCATGTTAATACAATGTCAGTGTCTACATTTCACTAGATTAGAGTGGAAATGAGATGACACTTGTAGTTACTACATATGTATATATATATATATATATACACACACACACATATATATTGCAGGGCGCATTTAAATTTTGCTACCCTTTTAACGCAGTGAAGACACTGCAGTTGTAGCCCACAGCATAAACTGATCCTGTAGCTTTGTATTAAGTGTTTCTGAAGCGTCACGCAGCCCCAACATTAGCAACATAACATGTTAAAACAAATATCATAGTAGCTTTTCATGCAGACCTAATCGTGTTAAAGCAGCAGTGTGGAGGAGTGTTTCTTAATATTTCTGGAGACTAAGCCTGCTGGACCTTATGTATTTAATTTAATGATAGGCAATATTATATGAAAACCGAAAGAGCTACATGCTCTCCATTATTGATTCAAATTACTGTGTGCAATGCGTGCTGGATTGATGTGCAACTTTCTAGCCTCTTTTAGATAATTGATTTATCCACAAAAGCTGCAAATTGTCTACATGGCTCTATTGCTCTCATCAATCACTTATACTGCAATCAAGCAACAGATAGCAGCAAGGCAAAGTTAAAAACAGACCGAGGAAGAAAGTCAAAGACTCAAAGAGGGCAAAGGATAGGAAATAGCAGGCTTGAATTTATCAACTGGGCAGACACATGACTCCAGTGAGGGGATAGACGTGAAAGAAGGGGCAACTGCATGCCAGCCTTATCAGAGCTAATATTGTTGCAAATCACATATTTGTCAGCTTGTTTAATATACTTAAAGCATTTCCCAATAATCTGTTAATGCAGCTTTAAGTTAGTGTACCTAAAAAAGTGCTTGGATTGAAGGGGCTAGAAAAGACACAGACATTCAGACATGGACATAGCACAACTCTCTTCATGCCGATCAATCAGATGAAGAGCCAACTTTAAGTAGTTATCAAAAGAGCGCTTCATTACCGCAACAAAACGAGGGGCAAGCAAGGTACAACCAAACACATTTTGCTTTTGATAAATGAAGAAATGTTTTTGCTAGATTATATATATTTTGAACAATCAACACAGACATCCCCTACTTCTACCAAAAAAAAGGAACACATTTTGATGATTTAAAGGGAATTCGTTTGAACAGTTCTAGCTGTATTTAAAAATATGTGACTGTGTGTGTGGCTTAGTCTAATCCATATATATGCATCCATCCACATTTTCCAAGGCTCTTTAGACTAAGTCACATCTTTAACAATACTTTAATATGCATTTTATTTTTTACTCTTGAAGCGCTTTACCTCACATTGGTAGTCATTTACCAATTAACCTGACATGTATGTCTTTGGGATTGTGGCAGGAAGCCAGAATACCCACAGGAAACCCACACATCCACACAGCCAGAGTATCACTCCACCCTAACCATTAAGCTATTTTCAGTAGTTTTGCACCTGTGGGTGCCTTAATTGTAGCACTATAATACAGTTAACATAATGCTACAAAAAAATGTACATGCATGAATTTTAATTTGTATCAGTTGTCCAGCGTTTATTCCTCGTAATAGCACTGCATGTGTCTGATTGGATATCTGGTTTCACAGGGGAAAAAAATAACAATGACGATATAGAGGTCTTCAAAACTCATGTAATATTTTACACTTTGCATTGCAGGGTTGAAAGCAGAACATCTTCCAGTCGGGTGGTAAACTGACCAGAAGCACACCCTAAAAAAAAGGGCCTCGTGCACTCCTAGCGAGAGTCATTTTACGTATACTGTACATTAATTGGAAAGCTGTGTGCTTTGTGGTTTGCTACAGCTTAGTGACTTGTCCTACAAAACGTGCATCTGCAGTTAGAAATCTCACTGCACCGAGCAGTAAATGTATTCATCACCCACAATATAACGGCGCACAGTCTAGAATACTAATAATCTCTCTACTGCTTTCCCCCGAAACCTGTTTGCATTTCTGCATTTTTCCTGCTCAGTCAGATACCAGCAGCTTTACAAAATGTCTCAGTGATTACATCTTACACTGTTTGATAGCACTGTCAATAAGTAGTTCATCACCATTATCTAACAGGCATTTCAGATTCAGAGAGTATCACCCACTTGCGGTGCTATTGAACAAAGACAGCTGAACTCAGGGCTCGAATTCAAACCGAAAGAGAGTTGTGCAGAACTGAATGCACACCTTTGATTCACATAGCTTTCTGACTAGTCCTGGATGGTGTAGCGACCACAAATGTTAAAAGGCAATAAGTAATATACAGTTATGTAAGTGTGCCACGTGTGCAGTCAACATCAATTACAGTCAGATGACCTCAAGTTTCACCCTGTGGTCAGTTTGTTCAGTGTGGACAATGAAAACACAAATCCCACATGAGCCTGGATCAGGGGGCGTCTCCTGTTCTATCGATCGCTATTATGTAAACTTGAGCCCGACTCTGTAACATTAAAGCGTTCTCGGCTTTTGTCCTGCCCGAGCAGCATTTGGATGTGTTGGAAAATGGCTGCCGTGACCGGACCTCTACAGACCTCGTCTCCCACTCGTTCTCTCTGCTCTCCTGCTTTGGAGTGACTAGATGCTTTTATGTGGAGTGACTAATGCTCGCTCTAAAGGGCCTGGGGTATATCTCATCGGGTGTGCATGCGTGCATTTGTGTGTATGTGCATGTGTGTGTGCTGTACGCGACCAATCCGCATGCCAGGACTTGACTTGCTTACATGAGGATGAGTCACTTTCATGGTCTGCAAAGACCAAGACCCC
>NW_024582496.1:494967-521685 GCF_018398535.1 Haplochromis burtoni | reverse complement strand
CATCATCATCTTGATCCATGCAAATTATTTGATTTTTAAATGTTTATTGTATAGTATCAATTGGATTCGAGTTACAGTAAGTGAAGGAGGTTCGAGGTGCAGATTGGCACAAACAGTAATTTTCACTGTGTGAATATAAATGATTTCTGTGCCCAGTTATGCCAGATCAGATTCAAACAGACATTCAGTCGTCGTTAAACGCGGAAGATGTGTCCTTAACTTTTTAAAACTTCTACAGGTGTTCAGTACACAGATTCTGAAGAAAAATCCAGAAGCCAGAAATAAAACAGAACATTTACTAGTTTTTTGGGGTTTTTTTTTTTGTCTCTTTATGTTAAACTTTTAGTGGTGCAGTAAAATCATGTGCCAGCTTTAATGGCTGCTTTACACATACAAGTACATGTGGCATTCACATACTTTTATTTAAATAAAAGATCTGGGTACTTGTGGACTGCAGAGAACAATAGCTGGAGTTCATTTTGCTGTCTTTGGCTCTCTTCAGGACAAAGCCAATGTTTTTCACCCATCAGTGTCAGAATGAACATCTGTCAGCACCTAGATGAGCTCCTCACTCCTTTCCCCTCGTACAGTCCCTCTTTGCATGTGATTCAACATAATGTATTTAAATTATGTAGGTGGGATAGCGCAGCGGCTCAGTGCTCGCCACTATCATCCCACAGCAAGAAGGTCCTTGGTTTGGTTAGAGATAATGAACGCATGAATGGCTGATGTGGGTGTTTTACTTCAGCAGCAGAGCACAGTTGGTGATTGTATTCATGTTGGTTTTCAGGCCATGTGTTTTACCTGCAGCTGCCTTAAATCTTTGTAAAACGGGAAATTTTAAAACGCTTAAGACGTTTCACACTGATTTCATCATGTCCCGTGAGATTTCTCGGACTTCGTTTGCTTAAAACCTGAATTACAGTCCGCTGCCTAGCTGAGGTTAAAGTAGAGTTTGAACAGAAACATCACGGTGCACTGTGTCCATCAGCTCTCTCTGCAGGCTTCAGTCAGTGTAAACAGAAAGAGAGCTGAAAGGATTTTATACAAAAGTTAATTCAAAGCAGCAGCCGGCCAACAAATGAATCACTGTAAGTGAAGTATCCAGCAGTCCATTTCTCTTCAAGAAATCATGTCTGCGTCCTGCTAATTAGTTTTCTCGGTAATGTGACAGGGATATAATTACAACGTGGATTATATTCATAGATTTTAGTTTTTTGTTTGCTTGCTTTTGTTTTGTTTTTCTTTCTTCTTTTTTTAGCCATTGCATGGTCACAGTTCCAATCCAAGTTGCATTTGAGGGATTCAAGTCCTAAGACCCTTACAGGGTTGGCTGAAAAAACAAAAAAAGATTCAGGGCCTTTTGTTAAAGTTAGGAAAAGCTGTGGTTTTGGTTAGACATTGAAGCAAACTCTTAGACTTTTTCTGCTGTAAACCAAGATCTTAAAATCCTTTTCTCCTAGCTCGAGTGAAGGGAATGAAGATTGAGATTTGGGGAATTAAACGTACATTTCTTTTTTTCTTGTTACATTGAGATTCAGAGCACTTTCATACCTACATGATAAAAAACCTACCAGTCCACAGCGAATTGGTCTGGGCTAGGAAATAGTCTCACACATAACATCAAATAAAACTGTTGTTTTTACATTTTAGTTTTAGTGTGAAATAAAACAAACTAGAAATAGTTTCGGGTTCATGCTAAGCTAAACTACTAGCTTCTTATTTACATCACAGGAATGACGGTACGATCATCACCATCAGTCATCGACCCTTCACAAGAACTGATGTTGTGTTGCAAAAGGAAACAGTGTAGAAAAAGAAAAGGAATTCTTTGTCAGGTAACATTTTACTGATCTGTTGTCAACTTGTTTGATATTTTAATTCCCAACATTTTCCCCATTGTCGACCACATCAGCTGAAAGCTTTAGAGAATTGGAAAACAAATAATCTGATAATTAAAGTGAGAAAAAAACCCTCTAGTGTGAGAATTCACTGGCTTTTAAACTGCAGTGAGTATTTCAGGGCTTTTGCGATGCTAGTTGGCAACGCGAGAAATGCAACGGCATTGCCATATTTTATTGTTTCACTGTTTTCTTGTGCTTTACGGTCTAAATGGTTTGTTAAGTGTTTATTAAAACTATTTACAGGCGAGCCATCCTATTTAGAATATAGTTTATTGTGAAACTTTATGTTTAAGATGATGACTGGTTGGGCAGCAGTTTAATTGACTGGTACTTTCGGTTCTGCTTCCCTTTGGCTGCCATGTTGGCACAAACACACACACTCATTCTATCTTGTGCAGATATCTGTTGCATGCAATCTTGAGAGCTGCGTGATTAACCAAACTGCTTGACTGCTTCCCTCAGTGGCACATCGCAGCCTCCCTCCCTTGCTTCCCGTTCGCCTCTTTGATCACACACATTCTTACATACAACACACACCCTCCCACCGGCTTCCACAGTTTCTGTTTTCCTTTTGATTTCATTTACTGCAGCAGGTCGGTTTTAATTTATTTATGCTCCCTTACCTCTCATTCAGATAATTTGTTATCATGCCTTCCTGCTCCGTGTCGCTCTCTGCTGATCCTATCCAATTCGGCTTTAATTAGTGTGTTCTTGATGACTTCTTTTGAGGTGCCAACTCAGATTTTTTTCCCTTTTTTAAAAAAAACTATTCTCTGCTGATTCGTGTAAATGAATAACCTCAAGATCGGGTTTAGCGTGGGCCAGGGAATGATGCTTTATCGAGAATTCCCATTGAGTTTTAGGGAAATAGTTGTGGCCTTTTTGATTTGAAAGGAACAGGAAGCGTATAAAGCAGCTGTGCTGAAACGTTTTTTTCAGTGGTTCTCATTACATTTATTTGGGTTTTCTCTCACGGATCTGATATCAGTTAATGATATGTCAAGATGCCAAAGCTGCTAGAGCCATATTTTCTTTAATAAATGGAAGCTGATTTTGCCAGGGCTATGGCATGTTGTTATTAGCATGACATGGAAATAATAATAATAATAAAATTTCTCCCAGCGGACAACTGTTTCCAGTTCTGGCTTCGCTCATACCACTGAGGGTGAAAACCGTCTTTATGTTCAAGGGACTTTGCAGTTTCATTTTCCTTGGGCCGCGTCCACGCAGCTATTTTGGAAGGCTTTAACTGACGTCTGTTGGATTATGCAGAGAAACCACAGCGTCCTCCTTTAGGATTTTTTGTTTTACTTCTCAGGCCACTAACAGTAAATCCTTTTTCCCTCCAGCCAACTCCTGGTTTTATGCAGTCATGGTTTTCTGCCTCTTCGTTAGATGCGAGACTCAGCAGTTGGCAGATTTAAAAGGCTACCATTGAACTGATGGAAAATTCCATTTAATTTTTACTGTTAACAAACAGTTGATTTGTTGATTTTTTCTTCTTTCCCCTGCAGCCACAGAATCTATTTGTGTGGGCCTCTGTGCATGCTATCTGGTGCACAGAAAATACTGAAAATGTCGCCAAATTATTCAGAGTGAGTGAAGGTAGACTGCCAAGTATGAGAACAGGCAGCAGGTAACCACACAGAATAAGTTAAGAAGATGTTATATTCGTCCTGTCATTTTAGTATTATTCAAATGTCTCCGCAGGTCTATGTTTTTTATCTCAGCGCTGTCCCTGTAGATGTTATGCTGAGTTTTATAGCCTTTAACTGCCTAATTAAGTAAATCTGTGCAAATGATACTGCTTTTCCTTTCAGACCAGTTTTATGAAAAATCATATCTGTTACACGGCAGTATTTTCCATTTGCACTAAAATTCACCTAATTTTAATGTAACAGGATAAGTATTTTACACGTTAGTTGATAAGTAGCTTTTGTGCCACATTCAAATAAATGCAAAGCTTAAATTTAAATGAAATGAAAACTTGAAAATGAAAAAAATGCTCATTTCAACGACTGTGAGTGAAAAAAAACTGGATTGAAAGCTCCGTGGTTTTAAAAGAAATGTAGTGACATCAATTCATCAAGAACGGATCAGCTGACCCCCAAACTAATAAATGCCGAAAAATTATCCATGAACAAATTAATTATTTGAGTGACCCACTGTATATACTTACATAAGAGTGCAAATCCAGCAGAAAAGCCATTAGTGAAAGAATGACTAAATATGTGAACGCATGAATAAAGAATTAGTAAATGAGCAGAGTCGGCCCATGAAAGGAGGAAGGTGAATAATGGATGAATGAATGAATTAGTCAAGAAACACCCAGTGAATGGGTGATTGATTGAACGAGCAGTAAGTAGATAAAAAATTGATGGATTACTGTGTGTGTGTGTGTGTGTGTGTGTGTGTGTGTGTGTGTGTGTGTGTGTGTGTGTGTGTGTGAAAGAAAAGAGAGATAAAGTATGAATGAGTTATCAAAAGAATCAATCAGTGTGTAAGAATGGAGGAATATGTGGGTCAGGCAGGATATGAGTTTATGAATGAAAGAAGAGTGAATGAACACATGGATGGGAATGAAAGTCAAGAGGAGTGGCAAAGACAGTAGCAGTGAATGAGTTAAATAGTGAGGGAGAGACTCGGTGTGTTTATTCATCAGATACTGTTCAAATCTATCGTTTCACAAGCACCATGAAAGTGTGAAAGTAACTAACAGGCTGTATTGCCGTTCAAATACTTAAATTGTAAAGTGTCAGACACACAGCGTACTTATAACTCATTGTATCTTTACTCTGGTGTTGTGCATAAAGCTGGATTTAATGTTGATTTTCATTACATAAATATTTTATAGTCAAATTCTTCCTCCCAAACCCAGATCTTTCTAGACATGTTTCCTTTTTTCCCTCTTCTGGTACAGTGTGTCGGCATGGGGGGGAAGACATATTATTAGTTATCTCAGTGTTTGCCTCTGTGGGTTTCCTGTGAGCTAATTGGAGCCCTCCCATGTGTCCCAGTTGAAAAACTGCATGTTTTGCTGTTAAAAATAGGTACAGCATTTCCTGCTGTGCCAGGGATGGTATTTGTCTCACAAAAAAAAAGAAAAAAAAAACACATCGGTAGAGCTTGTTAATTTTAGTGGTAGCTGCAGCATCGGAAAATCATGCACACGCACAGGCAGAATACGCAAATGGCCAAAGAGCCTCATTCGAGTTGATGCAACAGTGGGGAAAATTAAGCTTGTTATCTTTTAAATGGGAAAAATAAAGTCTATGCCTGAATTTCTAAGTGAAGAACTGCATCAATGGTGGATTTATTGTGACGGAACCAGCTGCTTGTTGTAGAGCTTTACAATCTTCCAGTGCAACGTTTTCCACCACAGAGCGGTTGATTTTGGTTCCCTTTGCTTTTTCTTTCATTCTCTGCAAAAAAGGCAGGTAAACTAACCAAAAGGCAACGTGTTAGTCAAGGAAAGCTCAATTGTGCAAAACATTTGTGCCAACTTTTCCACCAGTACAGTTGTTATTGATCCTAACACTATTCTTGTGTAAGAAATGAGACATTTTTAAAGAAAAACATTACACTGTAGACATGGCAGTAAAAGTCTGAACACACAAGCTGTGCCTTTTATTTTCATGAATCAAATTAGTTGTAGACTTCAAGTAAAGGTTGATATTGCTGTGGGATATTTGCATGGTGGCAATGATTTTATTCGTAATCTAAATAATCCCACATTATTGCAACCATTACACCGGTTTCATTACAAAGCAATCTGCCAGGAATGTACACATACACATATTTCCTTAGCGAGTGCAGAATGTAGCTAGATTATGTCAAATTACATCAAGTCAGTTAATTGTTTTTTTCCTGGAGTTTGTGTGTGTAAGCAGACTTCCTCTAAAACGTCTGTGTAGACAGGCTCTCCCGTCCTTTTTGCCAAAATAATTCAATATTTGTGGAGATCTGGATCATTGATGTGTGCAGTTATAGTCACATTACACCTCACTAAGCACGAGACAGATATCCCATTTATAAGCTGGATTGTAATAGATGCGGGTCCCGGAAAGCTTCAGACGTAAGTGGCAGGTACGATATCTCCAGATGAGACTGCCAGAAATTATTCAGTGTTGGCAGACATTTGTGCTTTTTTGTTTCTCCTTTGGTTTATTTGTTTATTTATTATGAAACGCTCTCCCCGAGCACACCGGGCTCTTCCCGTCAGACTTGATCAATTGGCTCCATGTAATGTTGTTCCAGGGCTGCACTGCCATACATTTGTTGAAAACGCTCTCTCGGAGGATGGGGTGGAGGGCACCATAAGTCATAAGCAAGAAACTTGTGTTTTGGATAAATGTAATCATTGTCATAGCAACAGGGGCTGGAATCTCTGATAGTAGCTATTTTTCTGTGGAAAACATTGTCCTTGTGTGTGTGTGTGTGTGTGTGTGTGTGTGTGTGTGTGTGTGTGTGTGTGTGCGCGTGCATGCCATGTGTTTGGGGTTTGGTTAAGTGCAAGTGTTAAAAAAGAGAAAAAGACGTGTGTGAACATTTGCACTTTCTTTTCTTTCTTCTTCTTTTTTTTTTTCCAAGTCTCACCCACAGTTTGGAAAATGTGTGTTTTGGAGAAAAGAGTTTTCCAAACAGTTCACTGGCTGAGAAAACGACTCTAAAAATATATAATATGTGCATGTCTTTCTTATTTGACTCAATCTGCTGCATATTCTGGAGTGAAATTCAAGTGCTAAACAGCAAAGAGGAGCCTCATGATATCAGTAACAGTTCAGGGTCCTGGCTGTCGTGCTACATGCTGTTTTTAAGTGGCTCTCTGCAACAGCTGGGGAGCAGGGTTTAATCCACAGTGCAAGGCTGAATTATGCATTATACTGTGAATGCTACACCATGTCTATTTAAATGCAGTGCCTGTCCTGTCTTTTGGGTCTCCGCTGCTTGTGCAGCTACTCGGCTATAGATGTCACATAAAGAGGAAGAGTGTGCTGGAGAAAACCAAAAATTATATGCAGATTTCTCTTTGAGCTTCAATTATGATTTTTTAGTGGATATTTAAATTAATGTGCTGGAAGGCTAAAGGTTCTTGCTTTGTAAATCCAGATACACTGATATTGTTAGCTTTAAATAAAAACTAAAAAAAAAACACTTTTAAATAGAGATGCTTGTGAAAACTCTTTGCTTGTTTAGCATTAATAAATAGGCCCATGTTTACCTAAGTGAAAATATAAGCTCTTAAATAGCTTTGTGCCTAGAGATAAAGGTAATAAA
The DNA here is from genome assembly GCF_018398535.1 of Haplochromis burtoni. NCBI lineage: Eukaryota > Metazoa > Chordata > Actinopteri > Cichliformes > Cichlidae > Haplochromis > Haplochromis burtoni. The sequence continues at coordinate 514,504 of NW_024582496.1, read as the reverse complement.
CTGAGGCAAATGAGAAATAATGCATTTTTTGGAGTAATAAGTCATAATTATTGGGGGAAAAAAGTTGTTCCCAATGGGAAATAATTCACCTCCATAATAAGGTTGATTAGGGGACGCTAATTAGGAGCATCATAAACACATATGGAACCTGTCTGATTTAAACCTGTAATGTTCTCTGTGTTATTGAGGTGCGCAGCAAGAAAAATCATTTTCAGGTGATTTTTAAGCACTTGCTGGGATATTCAGCCCACTAGCAGATTATTGAAAAAAAATGTCTCCATAGTCCCCAAAATTTCCTCCTAAGATCTGTAGGTAACTTTCGCAAGTTTTTCAAACTGCTAACACAAATGTGAACTACATGGGAGGCACTGCAGGACAGGTTTTTGTTGTCCAAAATGTATCTGAACGAGATTACAATTCACTAGCAACCGTATCTATGTACAGCTTATAAAAAAGATGTTAGGCTATAGTACTGTAATAGTAGACATGTTTGCTAACGACCTGACATGTGCCCTAGCAAATCCACGCTGTTACTCATAAACAAACAATGTTGGCTTATAAAATGGAATAATCAAGGGGGGATAAAATCATGTGGTGATTTAAAACAGGTAGGATATGTCTGTAAACCCTCAAGCAGCATTTTGCAATAATAATAAGCAGACAAATGTGCAAAATGCCTAAGGAAGGTGAAACCACAGCTGCACTGCCTTCAGTGCTACAGTACAGTTGTGGTTTGCTGGTCAAATGGTTAAAAAGCAAAAGTTCCTATTGGTGCTGTTTAACTGTATATCTTCAGATGTTCGCAAACAATTTACTAAAGCCGGAAAGATATTCTATTGTAACTGTTTGAAAACTAAACTGCATATTTTTAGACTTTGATATTTCAATTCTTTGTTCCTGTATAGCCTTCAATTATTTATTATAGCATGTATATGCCATGTACTTCTGAGTTTAATGCACATAATTACATAGATGTTGGCTACAGCAGAGAGTTTTCACTGCTTTTATTAATCTTTGCATTATAACTTTCCTGTCTCCACAACTGGCTGAAGGACCAATAACAGCAAGAGTGACAGACCAATTGGCTGTTGCACTGCCCCCTGGTGATAGTAAACAGCTACTGCATGTAGATGATAGTCAGCAAAGCTGTTTGTAGGCTGTGTGGAACCACTATTTCCCCCACTGCATGTCATCAAATTAAAACCCAAGTGGTTCAACCACCAACAATGGTCATTGAAAACATGCATTAATGTGGATAGTGTGTCAACTTTTTTTTTTTAAATCACTCAGATCTTTACACTTGTGTCCTCAAACAATAACTAGCCAAGCCACAGCTATAATAATAACATACAGGCTTCATTTATAGCTTATTTATATATCAAGATTTACAAGATTCACTTTCATCTCCCCCCTTTCAGCATCAAATGTCAGGGTCTAAGTTGAAGTAAGTTGTACTGTAACTTCGGTCTAATAAAAGGTAAAGGATCAGTAGAGTGCCCAGTGCTATAACTGGTACAGCAGCACCAGAGAGAGCACTGCCACTCTGGAGAAAAAGCTGTTATTCTGCCAATGTTAAAATTGCAAACCCCCATTATAGTCATGGCACAGTGGCCAGATAGTGCCCATTCAGGACCGATGTGCTAAAATTGCTGCTTTTGAGAGCTCGACGACATCAGATGATACAACAATAGTGACTGGTGACTTGTGAACATGTGTTCATTCTTATATAAGAAACAATGGCTGACAAAGAGCCCAAGCACGCTGGCTTTAAGGGCCTCTAAAGAAAATCAGTGTAGATAAATAACAAAAGAAAAGGAAGATTGCTTTTTTTAAAAAATACACATAATTGCGTTTTATAAGAATAATATGATTTGTGTATGTTTTTGTTGCCAAAATAGTGACGGCAGTTGGAAACACCGCTCCCCTTCCTTTCTAAAGGGTAAAGATTCTGCTGTAACAGAATTACTACACTAAAGGATTCACTTTAGAGTCCAGGATTTAGTTTAATTACAGTCTGACGAGCTGGACCATAATCATTCCAGTCATCACACTTACCTTTATACCACTGCAATCATCCTCAGGTGTCTAATCAAGCAATATTCTAGTGCAGTGAAAAATACCTTTTTTCAGCTGTCCTCATCAGCCGAGCCCGTCTTTTATTCTTGCCTGTTTCACCTTTTTTTCTCCTGTTATTGAAGTCCAGATGTTTGAATCAGTTGCTTTGAGCAAGCACCAGGCGATTCTTCCCTTTCTGCTTCCTTTGCAGAAGAAAATTATCACATTAATTTTTCCACTTTTCACGATGTAAATCCAGGGAATGGTGCATTATGCACGCAGAGAAACAAAAGCATGAACCAAATAAAAGAGCGAGCTCCTGTGAATGCATACATGATGCTGTTGCCTTTTAAATAAAATCCCACACCATTCTGACACAACCACATATTTGAAAATATGCTTAAAGGGTAAATGCTTTCATGTGAGGATAGAGGCATCTACAGTGTGCGCCACATAGTTTGTAATGGTGATACTGGAACCTTGTCTTTGTGCCTGTCCACTATAATTGTTAAAAACAGACTAACATCACTGTGAAACATGCAGATTACAGAATGCCATAAAGTTGTGCTGTGTACGAGGAGGGAAGGTGCAAATCGTTTTGAAATTGGTGGTCTACAACCCCAGAAAACTGCGATAAAAGGATGTGTTAGTCCCCATTGCACCAAAGGGAAACAAGAATGCTCAGTGATCTAGCCCTTTCAAGGCTGATCCCTTCAGGCCGCTGCTGCTGGATAGGCTTGACCTTGCCTTTGTGTGGAGGCAAGACTGCAACAACAAACAAGAAGTCTGCTGTTTGACGTACAGTCTTGATTCTGAGTTTCACAGGTGAAGAAGCAGGTCTTAGTAAAGGCAACGAGACATGAGATATACTTATATACAGGAGTGACGTACTTTAAGACATCACTCCTGCTGGATGTAGTGATCACGAGCAGTACATGCTTAATCTCACGTAATTCTATGGGCAGTGCGCATTTGTTGTATAGATAATTTGCACAAAACAGAAGAGCAGCTGGTATATCTGTTCACAAACAAGCCAGCCAGTAATTTCAAATCTGATGTCCATGAAGTAGTTTTGTAGATGCATTTTTTATGAACAGCCTGAACTAACCTCTGTTTCCACTGATGACTTCACAATAAAAGCTACTCAGTGTAGTACTGAGTACTACAGTACTAAAGCAAGTGTACTTTAAATTAGAATGAGCAACAGCAACATGTGACATGGCTGGCTTGATTGAAATATATGCAAGGGCAAAATGTTTATAGGTATTAGGAATGGGGAAAAAACAACATATGGCATAGTATCTCATTTTTCTTCACAGTGGCGTTGTATCCAGGGACTAAAAGCATACTAAATACTAAAAGCCAGAGGACTCATTTTGCCTAATAGGAGGCAAGCTTTCTGCAAACAGTTGCAGTCTGACTTGAATTGACTGCAGTCACTCTCAGAGAGACTGTCAAAGGTTTGCAAATAACTGCTGTGCAATTTATAAATGGAGACATGCCAACATGTTGCCCTCAGTCTGAATGAGTCTGTCAATTTGCACAACTCAAGGGAACTCAACTGGCTGCCCGCTGGTTGTATTCTGGTTATATTCCTATAGAACAGGAAGGCTGCTGAACACAAATGAAATGTGAATTTCTGTCTATGCAGACAGCAACAGATGTGTGATTTTCAATGATTGACTATAGTTAATTGCTGTATTATCAGAAACCGATTGCATGTAATTGCCAATTTGACCCCATCCATTCAGAGGCTGATAGCAGGCTGACTCTGTATTATGGCAACATTTATGGGAGGTTTTAGTGACAGTGTTATTTTCATTTTACAGCTAAAAGAAGAAAAAAAAAACAGAAGTGAGATACCTTTTATCTTATTGGATAAAACTATTATTGACAACATTTAACTCATCTGCAGTTGCTAAAAGATGATAAATCACAATAAATGTTACAAAACATTAAAAATTGCAAATCGTAGCATGGGGTTCCTGGTGAATCCCACAATTTTATAATGTTCTTTATAAAGCTAGCTTCTGAATACAACAAGCAGATGAACACATGCCTTTAGGTTCTTTTGGATATACGTTGATGCAGGTATTGTCTGAGAGTCTGTGAAGGAGTGGCGGCAAGTACAGCGGCTACAGAAAGAAGTACAGGTGTTAAAATAAGTCAGAAGGTTGTGGAAAAAAAACAGTGAAGTCCAATCAGAATGGCTTGTTTGAAATAAGAGCAGGGGGAGATCAACAAAAGAAGAGCTCAAAGAGACTGAGGTGTTTTGTGAGGATCTCAGTTTCATGAAAGAAGCACAGTGTCTCAAGTGCAAATACAGTAGTTATGTGTGCAGAAAAATCCTTTTTTTTTTAAACCATGAAGGAGATTATAGGAAGAAAGAAACTATAAAACAGACAGCGGCTTGACTCGAATGTGATGGAGAAACTGCAGGATAATTGACTGTCCTCAGCTCACACAATGCAGGACCTGTTCCCAGCTGACACCATGGAGAGAAAAATTTAGCCCGTCAATCGATTCACACAGCACAGCAGAACTTCCAGACATATTTTTTTTTCTTTCAACACTGAATGGCTCATTTATGTATAATTATGGTGATAAGTGTCTGCTGTTATGATCAGAAACAGAGACTGTTGCCAAGAATGAGCCAAATGAGTGGAAAAATGGCATTCAGGGCAGTGAACGGCATTGTTATTATTAGTGCATCATTATTGACAGGAAGTACATAAATCACTGTTGAAAAAAAAAACGGACAATATAATAGTGTGCTTGTATTAAGGATGAATGTGAAGGTCACAGCATGATTATTCAGAAAAAATGAGAAAAAATTAGGGATTACACAGTCCAACATTTGGGGTTATTACCGATTTATAATCCCCTTTCCCTAGATTAAAATACGGAAAACTCTGAGAGAATTATGTGTAAGTTAACATAATTTCTACTTAAAGAGGGGTATTTTTTGAAACAGAAGCTACCTTATATGGATGAAATGGTGGTGTGCTAGTTTACCCGCTAATGGAAGCTAGCTTGGTTAGAAAGCAGTGTGAGTGCATGCAGACACGCATAATTTGTATTAAGTAATAGACTGAAAAAACAAGAACCAAAACTGAAGCACAAACTTCTGATATGGTTTGTGATATTTTCTGATATTTTAACATGTGGGAATTCACCTCCTTTTAGAGCCAGCCCCAAGTTGTCCCTAACTACAGTGTCACTTCCACGTTAGCTTTGGAGGATGCCACTTAAGTCTGAGGCTTGTTCTTTCCAAATCCCTAGACTAACCTGTGAAAAGTAAAAAATGTTAGAACCTTTGTTGGGTCAAATTATTGTATTATATGTACATATTTCTTAAAAGTAATGCTATTTGTTACTTAAAGTAATATGTTACACTACTCATTATATTACTTTCTTGTTATGTAAAATGACCTTAAAGCATTGACACATAATTACAAGTTAACAATAAAAATCTGAGGCAACAGTTGCAGACACCAACACATATTTGTATTCTAATAAGGAAACACATACTTGCACATACATGCTTTCTTTTACCGCTATCAACACAAAGTAACCAGCCTAAAGAGACTTCAAAGCTGTCACCATGGTGATTCTACATTAGAGCCATTAACAAGTAGAAAGGGATGCTACATGCTGACAGCTCATCACTCCTTTGTTACCTGTTGAAGTTCAGGGTCTGGCTGCTGGGCTGGGGTCAGCATTCACTGAGCTTTAACATTTTTCTGGCTTTTTTGCTAGCTTTGTGTTAGCATGCTGCCAGTCTGGCAACTTGGGTAACCTCAAACAAACATACTAAACATATAGATATATTACAGTTGTTTATATCAAAGTATAAAGGTCATATTATGGTAAGAAATGGTTTAAAAGTTCAGGTGAAACAGCAAAAATTACCTAACAATACATTTTTGTGTGTGTGTGTTGATGTAAATGGTAAATGGCCTGTATTTGTATAGCGCTTTACTAGTCCCTAAGGACCCTGAAGCGCTTTACACATTCAGTCATCCACCCATTCGCACACACAGGTGATGGCAAGCTACATTGTAGCCACAGCCACCCTGGGGCGCACTGACAGAGGCGAGGCTGCCGGACACTGGCGCCACCTGGCCCTCTGAACACCAGTAGGCAACGGATGAAGTGTCTTGCCCAAGGACACAACGATCAAGACTGCCCAAGCCGGGGCTCGAACCGACAATCTTCTGATTACAAGGCGAACTCCCAACTCTTGAGCCACGATCTCCCCAGATGTACCCTACTTTGAGTTGAGACTGTATATTATTGCTATATGTTGTTATTTTTAACCCAAACCACAATTACAAAACTTTTTGGGGAGTTTATGAGACTGTAAATCATCAGTTTGACACCCCCCCCCCCAAAAAGAAACAATAATGCATTTTTAAGCAACAAAAATTGCACAAAAACGTTGTATTTAGCAAAAATGATATGAATTAAATGTGTTAGTTTCAAATAATTATACATTTTTGGTATTTCAAGTTTCAGGCTTTACATGGATAAAAAAAAAATACATAACAACACACTCAATCATGAAAAAACTATTTAGATGTCGAAAGTTGCAGTGATAAAGACACACAGACAGGTGACAAATTAATACCTAAGAGCTACCATTTGGCACCAGCTTCAGTGCACTCTGACAGTGATTCAGTCTTCAGATATAATTGGACAGATGAAACACCATTTTTCTAAAACATAGCAATAAACATCCTCGTAAAGCCAATAGATCCCCAAGCGCCTTAGGTTTTTCCTTTTATTTGTCACAGGTCTTTGACTTACAGGAGACAAGACTGATATGTGAAAACTGTGTCACCCTAGAACAGATTGACTGTTCCTGAACTGTGGCCTGCTGTGGATTACTGCTTCATTATTCATCCTTACAAATTGCCAAGTGGACTGTTGAATTAAGCTTAGTCAACCCAAACAGGTGAACGGGGCCAATGTGTGAATCACTGCACTCATAACGCTGAGCAGTTTCACAGATTCGTAATAACTATAATGTGTCTGATTATAACTACGAACCGACATACACAAGCGGGTCATCTTTGTTTGCATTTTCAGACTGGAGCGACTGGAGTGAACTGTAGGACTGTACAGCATACTCTAATGCGCAATGTAATCAACATTCACATCAAGGATGAGATTTCAACAGCAAAAAGATGGCCAATAAACATAAACCATGATCACAGAAGTAGAACAAGCCAGTGAACACAAAGTGCTCATGAAACAAAATCAACTACACACGCTCTGTCTTTGATTTTTGTCTTACCACCTGCACTGGACAACTTCGGTGCCGTTAAAGAAAGGGTCATTAACCTCAAGACTATAAGCACTTAAATCTCATCCAGAACAAAAAAGAGGCTCTTTAGTATGGATGAGTAAAGATCAAATGGAAAATATACCCTCCTTTCTGCACCAGAATACTGCTAGGAATGGATAAATCTGTCTGATGCATAAAAAAGTAGAAAAGTAGTCAACTGAAAAGGAAACAGTAAGAAGTGGTCCTTCTAGGACACAGCCACTTCTTAAGGGAAAGACTTGTAAAGGGGCTTTGATTTTTGTCTTGTTTCCTCTGAAGATTTTTATTTTAGGAAAAAGTCAGACTTTGTGTTTCATTTTACGTTTTACATTCACAGCAAATGAAGTAAGAGAAAAAGCAACTCACTATTAACTTAATTTCAGGCTTCAGACTGACATCGCTCATTAATTTTCTTCTTCTAAAAAAGCAAAAGCAAATAAAGACTTCTGAGGAAGACGTCACTTAGGGCAGACGGGGGACGCTGTGGGAGACGTGACGGACAAATCAATTCAGCAGAATGACAGGGCGCAGTATTGTGGTCCAGCCATGGGAAGACTCAGTAAAAGAACAAAGAGAGCAAAACCACAATGGCAAAGGCATGGTAACGGTGTAAAATCTTTGTTGCAATCTATTTGCATTGTCTTCTGGTTTCCACTGATTTTACACCAGTAAGCATAGTTTTCCTCTACCATGGTCTTGGGACAGCACAGGAGGTTCTTACTACTGACCACGTGCCCACCAAGCCAGTGGGAAACACTGTACTGTGGATCCATTGTAGCTTCTATATTATTCAGTTTATACCTGTAAAAACAGTTATTAATTGTCAGTAAATATCCCTGACTACAACATCCCACATAGCAGACAGGTCTGGCCTGGATCTGGTGTCAAGTGTCAACTGGTGTCACTGCTGGCTGACTTCTGGCATGGTAAGTGGTATGTCATCGAGATGTAGGCCAGGCCTGGCGTAGATGGGACTATTTATGTGATGGCATGCCATATCAGGCCCGATTATGGTTTGGTTTATGTGGCCCAGGCTCATAGAAAACAGTTCTGTCCCAGATCCGGCATCAAGCTGGCACTTCTGACTGACTGGTGTCATGGCAGAGTGTATGTCAACCAGATGTGGGCCAGGTCTGGCAATGATGACACTATTTATGTTCCTATTTTAGTTAGAAGATCCAAATACCACGTTGCAATACTGTACTGCTATGGTAGCCAACGTTTCAAATGCAGGTTTGACCGGGTTGTGATTGTACACTTTATCCAAAGCCTAGTGAGGGTTTACCACTGTAAAGGCTGTAGCTCTGGAGGTAGAGCCAGTCATCTACTGATTGGAAGATTAGTGGTTCGATCCCTGGCTCCTTCAGTCACATCAAGTCACGTGTGAATGTGCATCCATGTAGTCAGGAAGCACTTTGAGTAATCCAGGAGAGTAGAACAGCGCTATATAAGAGTTAGTCCATTCACTGTCTCAACTGAGTTTCTTCATGTTACTTTTGCACTATTATGTTCTGGCACATGTTGTTATTACATGGCTTGATTAAGGTACACATTAGGCAGACATCTGGGGCCATAGCTGAAACTGTTCTGGGCCAGGACAGGGCCAGCAGTGTGTCCTCAAATGGCCTTGAGCGGGCCCATGTGTGGGCCACCTCTGGCAAACCAAATCTGGGCCACCAAAGGGCCATCATTCTTTGCGGTATGTGGGCCAGATCCGGGCCATACCAGTTTTGCTTGTGGGATGTACAGTAGTCAGGTTTCACAAACCCACTCCTGTCCTCATGTGCAGAAAGCTGGGGGGTTGAGGGCAACAAGGACAAAATTATGAAATCACATCAAAGGGAAGCTCAGAATTTACTCTTGGTTTGTTGCTAACTAATGATCATTAATTAAGGCCAGGTTGGTACAACTACAGTTATTAGTTAGCATTGCAAAGAACCTGAGCCACAGGTTCACAATTAAACTGTGCATATACAGAAACAGAACTGTGCTTCTTTGATTTCTACAGCATGCGTTTACCATGAATCGAGTGTGGGCGAACATGATTTCCACTCCCACAGTAAACCATACATGGATACATACAGTACTTTGATTACTCTTTGGCAGTGTCAGTAGGTAGGAAGAAGGCTGGGGTTGCATCTTTGTTGCTGATTTGGCAGTCCATGCAGGTAGGCGACTGGCACCTCCATGTGTAAGGAAGAAAGCACATGATAGTCTACTAGCTAGCCTTGCCAGACCAACAGAGGAGTTGGCATCAACAATGATGATGAATATTGCAGCAACCTAATTGAGAGAAAAATGGGACTCATTTTTGCTGGGTGAAAATTGTATTCAAGCTCGAGTCGAGAAGTGGTGAATTTAAGGTGATTGTAGAGATTCCTGTAGAGATTCCTGGCAGCTTTTACAACCGGAAATGTAACATCTTCATTGAAATCTATTCACATGGCTGGAAATAAATAGAAAAAGATTCTTTTTTTTATGTTACAGATTATTTATTTTCTTTAAAGTAAAACAGATTTTCCTCTCCCCCTGTAGCAGAATTCAGGCTGTTGGCCTTGCTTGATAAATCTCACCTATGTGATAGTGGGGAGATAAACACGCTGTTCAGCAGAAGTTTTCAAACTAATTGCATGTTACTGGTGTATTGACTAACCTCTGAGAAAATACAATTAAGTTTCCATTCAAAGTTCCTGATCAATTTTTATCCAGCAGGGTTTAATTTAGCAAACTGTGTAGCCTGTGGGACTCTGTCTAGTCAGAGTAAGAAAATACATTCAGCGCCAATCAGATTGTGACCAGAAAGAATTAACTATTGAGCCTCGTAGAAAAAAAATCATGGGTAAAGTTAATTGAAAAAGTTGTCTAAGACAAGCTCAAAACATTTAAATCTATCAAAAGGACATTTTTTTGGTCACTTTGGGTAAGCATACAGCAACACAACAATGTTATGGCAAACTTGTTAGAAGACATCTGTTCATGTAACAACAGAGCAACATTTTGCACTTTTAGACTTATTTCTGGGAGCCTCAGAAATAATTCAAATACAGTCTTTTAGCTCCATTTTTAGTCTCCTCCAACTCCTGAGCAAGAGTTATTTTACTATTTTAGAGGTCTAAATATAAAAAGAGTTAGAAAGACTTGACAATATTAAAACATAATATAACTTCTCTGTGGTTCTTAATACAACTGACCACCAAATGAGCAATACTATTTGGCACATCCCTAAAAAGAACATTGGGCTCAATTTAAGGACATTTTATTCAAATGTCATTTCAGTACTCAGTTTGTTTTTTTTTTAATTTTTTTAAACATTATGTTTATTGACTTTTATATTACAGAACAAGCAAAGAATAGTAGTACAGTTAACCTGAGATTTATATTAAAGAACATAGTCTCCAAAATAAACAAATATAAATTAAAAGAAACAACGATAATAATAAAAATAAATAATAAAATAAAACAAAACCGATGCACAGCATGGGTAAAACAAACAAAGCAAGACGCGAACGAAAAATAAAAACAACAAAAACAAAGAAACAGATAACAAAGAAAACAACAACAAAAAAAACAAAAAAAAAACAAAAAGAAAACCACACACACACAAAGAAACCCAAAACTCAGCACCAAGTATCACTTTCTAAATTAATTCCCTTCATAATGTCTCAGAAACTCAGTTAAAGGTAACCATATTTCTTCAAAATCTACTCCCTTTCCTCTGACAATATAAGTAAGTCATTCCAATACAATACATGATGCCATCTCCTTCACCCACATATGACTTGAGGGTACATCCACTTTCTTCCAATACAAAGATATTAAGCGCCTAGCTTGCAGGAGGCCAAAGTCAATTATTTTAGCTGTCTGGTGCTAAAGTCACAGTTCTTTGGATATATACCCAACACACACATTTTTGCTTCAACAGGTATATTTACTCCAACAATCTTAGATAAAGTTTGCGTGATTAATTTCCAGTACTGTTGTAATTTTGGACAGCTCCATACACAGTGGAGCAGAGTGCCCTTCTCGTCTAAACATTTACTGCAGCTATCTGGGATGACAGGCGACCAGCGATTCAGTTTGACTGGGGTTATATAAGTTCTCATCAACCACTTATATTGGAGGAGTTTCATCCTTGTATTAATTGATTGTCTTTGGGCTTTTAAACATGCAGTTTCCCAGTCCACCTCGTGTATCTCCTCTTGGATGTCAGCCCTCCATGCGTCCAACTTGTCAGTGGCAGATTCCCCATCATGTGTTAACAGAGCTGTATAAACTGAAGAGATATGACTTCTGCCCACTGGCTTTTGTTGTATGACATTCTCCAAGTGTGATAATAGTGGCTCAGATACAATCTGTTTATATTTTGACATAATGAAATGTTTAACTTATAGATATTTAAAAAAAAGTTTTTTGGGGATGCTGTATATTTGGCATAGCTGATCAAATGTAAGAAGGTTGCCATCCTTATAAAGATCTGCCACCTTCTGTACACCTTTATCTGCCCAGATTTTGAAACCCCAGTACTCCGTTTTTAAGTTTTGTTTAATTTTAATAGGACTCCGTCATTGTCCACTGTACCCAAGAAGGTGAAATTTTGATGTGCTCCATGATTCATCTTCTTTCCTGTCCTGTTTGTGTTTCTGGGATCTATGGATTTGACTGGACCCTTGAAAATATCAGAAAATGTTTTTTGATGGGGTTTTTTGGAATCAAGAGAAATTTTAATATATGACTAATGCTAACCTAGTCATAATATAATACCAAACCACTTTTGGGTTTCTAATCAACCATCAGAACAGAATTGTAGTGGGTCAATTTTTCCGAAACGAGTTCTAGTTTGTAATTTAGTTGTAAATTGGGGGATATATTGCCAGCAGTTTCTATCATCAAGGGAAACAACATGGTATTTTTTATGCTTGGCAAGACAACTGACAGGCATCTACATCTGCTGTTGATAAGCGATTGTAGGCGTTTCATTAAGTCACTGTTGAAGTGCACATGTGAGAAATGCCTGCGGGGGCACTAGATAGAGGAGGCTGGTTTGGAGGTGGTACGACGTGACTGACGGGGATGAGACGATAATGACAGTTTTCATTTTGGGTAAACGGCTCTGTGCTTTTGTTCACACAAATTATGAAATTGTGCTTAATGTACCATGAGCACAGTTAAAATCTATACATGAAATTAAAAAAGTAATGAACAAAACAAAAACCAAAAACCCGGGCAACGCATAATAAGTTAAAGTCACGCATTTGTGTTGTAGAAGATTTAGTAGTCGTTCAAGCTCTAAAACAGTAGAGGAAATTTGAAATAAGGGACCACATAGTCTGGAGCTTCTTTAAAAGCTGCACAGAAAGCTTGGATTTAGAGAAAAAAATACAAGTTTAGTATATTTAACTGTTATGTCCACTTTAACTCTTGCACACTGTGTGCTGTGTTGTGATATTGTTGGAAACTATTGAACAGAGTGACGGACAAATGACTGAAGCATTCAACTTCTCTCAATTTACGTGGCAGTTAACAACCACAAAAACAAAAAACATTACCAAGCTGACTTCAGGATTGCCAGGAACATTAATGCAACATCCACTTTTATATAATTAACAAGTGTTGCAGAACATCAAGCTCAATCATTATTGAGTTTATCTGACAGGGAAGTGGGGGCATGTCTAATAAATTAAAAAGCTTGGGAGCCACCGTGTATAGCATTACACTGTTAACAAGACTTGGCATCTAAAGCCATGCTAGCGGCTCTGTGAGGTTGTACCTTGCCATATCAGAGCTTTGAGCTATAAATGCAAACATCATGCAGCGTGTTGACGGGGATCCTGTTTAACAGGATCTTCACTGTCTTTACTTAGCATGCTTAGATGCAAAAATGTGCTCGCAAGTGCGAAACACAAACTGCAAGCAAGACTGATTAAGCGTTGGGCATGGAACATAAAAGTGATCAGAATTTTTCCTTAAGGAAATCAAGAATGGATGTAGAAAATTTTTATGTATTTGTATGTAAATATTGACATTTCTGCCTGGATCAATGTAGCAGAAAGGCCAACACTGCCATCCCCTAAAGACATGCGGCATACCTAAAAATACATTACAAATAAATCCTTTAAACACTCCCATACAGTACAGCACTGATTGGAACTGATCTACACAGTTACTGAGACACTTTATCATATTAACATATAAACTTGTTATCATATTAAAGATAGGGCCCTATGCAGACAATCTATTTCAAATGTATTTGTGTCAAATTGTGTTTCTAAGAAAGGAAGATGGCTCTAATTTTGACATTTTGGACTGTAAACCCTTCGTCCTGTCAGTAAGTCGTGGGGCTAAAAGATTAGATAAGATGGTCTGTCACTATACGTCAGTGTCACAGAAGACAGAACCATCTAAACTTATAGATTGTTTGGCTGCTGGCTTGGAAGTAATTGAAGCTAACCCAGATTTCAGCTGCTTTTTCCATCTTCATGCTTTTTGTACTGTACATTGGTTATGTCATTCAAACACAGGTCAGTACTTTTGGACAATTAGTGACTGCTCATTCAGAAATAAAAACCCAAAACAGTGACGATTTTTTTCAGCTGCATTCAGTGAAAGTATTCTTGTTTAGAGTGAAGCAGAGTGTTGTGACATTAATGATATTTCCTGACCACTGCCTCCGTTTCTGTTCCAGCTTTAATTCACCGTGACAGTCTGTCATGGTGTAATGCGACTCGTTGTGTTACACATGTGCTTTCCAAACAGCACCTCACACTCTCAGACCAAGACACAAATAAACACAAAACACCTGAAGCTCGGCTTTTTCACGCAGCAGCCGACACATCTAATGAGAACCACAGAAAACGTTGATGGGACCGCTGGAGTTTGGGCTTCACAGAGCACATTCATAGACAAGTCTGCCTAAATGAACAGCATCAGATAAGCAGATGTGCAAGTTATGTTGGGGGTTTTTTTTCTAACGGAAAGTGCTGACAGAGAGCTCAGTGACAGGGTTGAAATGAGCACAGTGTGTATTATGTCCCCGGCGTACATTGTGTTGCACGTACCGTCGATCCTGGCCTGAATATTTATAGTCTATCTGTGTTCATTTGTGTATGTTTATGTGTGTGTGTGTGTGTGTGCGCGTGAATCTGAAAGCCAGTGTGGATGTAAGAGCCCTGCAGGGGTGTGAGGCAAGAAGCAGCAAGAGGCAGAAAAAAATCCCCGCTGCCTTTGGATTAGTGTCAGCAAACAGGAAGCCAGGCACCGTGCTCCATGTGCCTGTGCACTCTCTTAAAGCCAGTCCCTGTGGCATTATTTAGCTTTTTTTTTCTCAAAGTGTCATATTTTTATGTCTAGGGTTTGGATCAAAACCCAGCTAAAGTTTTCTGATATTACCTTTAATGTCTTTTACAATCTTTCTTCACAGACTGTGTATAAAAGATAGATGTCGCCAATGTGATTTCACGTCGCCACTTGGCGGATCTATGAGATTAGTTAGCTGCCTGAATCTTTGGCTGATGTGGAAAGTAGAAATCAAATAATTGACATGTATTTTTGATGTTATGAACTGCAAAGCCAGTCACTTCTGATCATCAAAAGTAGGCATTTGACATTTTCACAGCTGAAAAGCGTCAAACTTGGCTACTCACAGCCTACTTCAGGACTTCTACATGACCTTTTTTCTCAGCTCCGTAGGTCACTACTTGTCTTTGATAGTTAAAGGATAACCAACAAGAATTGCTGTGCATCAGTCTGTTGATGTGGATCATTTGATCAGAGTGGCTTTAAAACTGCCCTTTGCGGCTTTGTACAGTTCTGATTCTGATTATTTAATGTTAAAAAAACAAACAAAACAAATGTAACTAGGAATTTTAAATCTTGGGACTTTGTGAGATGTCTGGAAATATCACCACTCCATTTTTTCCCACTAAAAAGCAGTATATACACCGTTTGTGGGTCACATCTGGTCTGTTGGTCTTTGTGAAAACATACAAATGCGCCCGTGACATCAGATAACCTGTGAAATCCTTTGCAAAGGACAAAGTGGTGTCTGTTTCCACCTTATAAACAACTCTGTTTCCTGGACAGCTTCCTTTGAAAAAATGAAACAAGTGACTTGCCTGCGAAGTTCCTGCTGCCGCTTTGATGATAATAGTTGCTCGTGACACCTAGACCGGAATATTTAGATGAAAGTTATAACAAAAACACTTTGGTGTCATAGAGAATATTCTCAAGGGAGCCAGAGCTCAAGCTCAATCTGTCATAATCACACATATATAGTTAAAAAGAAATTAAAAGGTGACGGTTGAGTTGACATTTTTGCACCTGTGGCAGATCCAGAGGAATTTTTTACCTTTATGTCAAAAAAAGAGAGAACTCTTTAATATTTAATCCCTGCTTCTTGATTTTTGCTACATTAATAAGACCAACTAGACCCATGACGCATGAGAACAGACTTATTCGCACAGATTTAACTGCCTGTGTAAAAAAATCCCGAAAACAAGAGTTATGAATGCATTTGTAGCAGGAGGCTGCACGGTTGATGTGCAATCTAGGTAGCAAGTAATGAGAAGGTGTTACATCTCATTTCCCAACTTGATTCAACAGTAATAGTTCTTGCTGCTGATGTCCTCACCTATTTGCCCTCTTGAGAAATTTATTCCACTCCAAGATAAAGATGATGTTGTTCTGCCCGTGTGAAAAACCTTGCTGCTTTGCACATGCTGGCAGGAAGTCTCAAGCTAAAATAAATGAAACGGCTTCTTGATTCACAGCTGTGCATTAGTTAGTTGTTGCTATCAAAATGTAAGGGCAGTAATAGAAGCTTTTTCCCCCCCAGACACTAGTATCTGTAGTCCTTCTCTGGCTGGTAGATCTCTGCAGTCACACCTTTGTCTCTCACACTCATGTTTTTTTAAACGAATAGCATTCAGTGCGTCGTCTGTGACTGTAGGCGTCAAGACTGCAACCTCTCTCATCATGATAATAAGCGCTCTGGTTTAAGAATAACGAGGTCACGGGACACCGGTCTTGCACGTAAAGGACTGTTGGACAGCAGTAGAGAATCTCACTGCGTCACTGCTTTCATACAGTCGGATATCGTGGTCATAGGTGTCATCATTTTTTTCAGTCAGTTTTATCAATCCAGAATCATTGATACTTGGTATTTTTATACTTGTCCTTTCTGTAAATACCGTACCTGAAAGAAATACACCGATTGTCAGCCATGAGTTACTGTCCCTGATTATACTGTAGTAAGAAGGTGCAACTGGTCAGCTAAAGCTTAAAAGGCAAAAGGAGAGCGTATTAATTGATTTTTTTAAACAAACAACGTATTTTTTGTTCCAAAACAGTAAAATGACTCTTCAAAAACAGGTGACCTAACTGTTGAGTCATTTGGATTATTAGCTCTATCAGTCCCTCCCCTACAGTTTTATTAATATCCTTTCGAGCTTCAGGGCTGTAAAATTGTCTCCCACATAATGCTGTACCTGAGGGCTCTGTTTCTGGCAGTCTCTACTGGGCGCTCTCTACAAACACCATAATGATTTTAAATCCATTCCCAACAGAAAAGCTGCTGCTGGGCTCTTGCATCGTGAATAGGGATGGCTTCTGGGTACGCAGGTGGATTGCGGTGGTGCTCTTGGCTTAGCCTTGAGCAACAGTGTCTCAATGTGGCACTAAAAATGGTCCTGCCTCCTATTGGCGAGCTCACAGCTGTGAGGCCAGTTACATGACAATATTCTCCCTAGATCTGTTTTAGTTTAGCAAATAAATAAATGGAATCTCTTGTTCTCATTTATAAAGTGTGGGTATTTTTTAACCATTATTTCCCACCACTGAGGTATTTAGTATTTTCCAGGTATCTCCCCTTTAACATTGGTGGTTTATGTGTAATTCACAAACTGCAGACTGTCTCCTGGGCTGATGATTGTATTACTGAGAACTGTGTAGAATCACCCAGTAAAAGAAAGGCAGTATTATAAAGAATGATGAGACGCAATCAGTTCAGTTTCAATAGCATTTTCAAACTTAAAAGCAAAGTTACACTCGTGTTTGAATGATTTGAATGCATCTTTTATACTTAATGCTGGAATGTAAATAAATCTGAATGTAAATGATTGAGAACAGACATTTCTATGACTGTGATTTTTTTTATTGTACTTGTGATACTGTTACACTTTGGGTATAATATAGGTGAGTACTGATGTTTGTTATAAATGCATATATTATACAAATCACTGCAAATGTTTGCACAAACAACACCTAATAACAATAATAATAACCACTCTGCACCTGCTGAGAAGTTGCTTTTTTTCATACATGATGCGCTCCAAAGTTCCTTGCACAACAAATGGCTCATTCTAATATTGCACCAACCATTAAGGGTGAAATTAAACTTAATTTGTTGCTATGATATGTGCTCATAAAATGTTATTTTTTTTAACTGTCTTCACACAGTATATCATAATAACGCTTATAAACCTCGGCAGATCACAGCATGGGTCGCCTTGCCTAGTGTGGCAGTGCCGTGGACATCTCTGCTGACATATTCAGTGTGTGTTTCAGTGTTGTAGTAAGTTAGTCATGGTTCTCTTCAGCTTTAGGTTGCTCTACTCGTGCACAAACACACACACAGCCGCTTTTATTTCAAGAATTGTGACACAGTGGCTTTTTAGCGCCAGAACGCAATACTGTAAATCGCAAACAGTGAATAATATTAATGACATTCACTGATCTCTTCTGAGTTCCCCTCTCAGGACAGTCTGACACTCAGTATATTGAGTGCTCATGCTGACATTATTGAATCCTATATTTGCCCTCCTACCGTTACAGGTGCAGTGTACTGGAGCGCAAATATACCACAGGAGCCCCCCCAACAAACAAAACCTGGAATGTAAACAAGCACAGGTTTAGCTCCAAAGTCCTAATAAGGGAATTAGATTAAAAACAGTCAGTATGTTTGTTGTAATTGCCTTGTGCCTGCTGCAGCTATGATTGCATACAGAATGCCTTCAACTCCTGGGAGACTTTGTGGAAATCCTCAAATTATTGAGGTGGAGAATTATACAACAGCTGCTCCGTTTAAAGAGGACGCTTGTCTCTAATAGTGTGCATCTTAATAAGCACAAATAGCTGTGGCACAAAACAGTTCTGTGAAATGTTTCACCCTACAGGGGGTAGCCAAAATAACAAACACTTCATGAGGAAGGAATTTAAATTTGAGTTTAATCAACATTAAAAACAGCTACAGAGCAGCTTTTGGTTTTTTTTAATGCGGCGTATGTCCGTCATCACGCCGCTGTAGGTTTCTGTCAGGCATGTGATCACAGTTTCTCTTTCGTAATTGGAGTTTACCTGTTTTTGGCATACACCTCTGTTATTTGTCTGATTTTAGACTAATTAAATACAATTTTTTTCCTGTTTTTCTTTTTTTTTTTACTAAACGTACAATTTTGACAACCAAGCTGCTGCTTTGCGTTTATAACCTGGTATGACACTGACATCAGCTCTACTTTGGAGCAGCTGTTGTTATACTTGAGCAGAAACCAAAGATGACTGTTGATTGATGAAAAAACAGGAGCTGTCGCTGCCCTATCCCTACTGGAAACCCCCACACTAGTGATGCGCGAATGTTTACTGCTGTACTTAAAATGGTCCAAGGAAGAAACTGAAGCAACTTACACCAGATTCTGATATTAAAATAAAAATGTTATATTTCATTTTACTTGTTTTTTCTCAATAAGAGATGCTTTCCCTTTATTTCAGAATATCTAATACAGTGCACTACATTTAACTACATGGCGCTGAGTGTAATGGGCAACAACAACAAAATAAAACTAGCATTAGTGGCATAATGTAAAAAAAAGTTAGTAAAATACTACATTTTGGGTAATTATTCATTGCAATAAAAAGCATAAAATTAAATTAATGAGATGTAAGTGTTATTAATATTATTTATATATATGTATTATTGAAATTATTATTATTTTAGTGGTTGTGTAACACTCACACTATATGTATTTTTATCAATGAGTATGTCTACATTTTTATTTAAAAAATCAACATATCAGGTGTGGTCTTATTTAAGCTTTCCTGTATAAATTTCTGCATTTAAGAAAAATAATATAACACACACATATGTATGTATATATATATATA
>NW_024582496.1:478054-494239 GCF_018398535.1 Haplochromis burtoni | reverse complement strand
CTCAGAGCTTGTTCTTGTGCTGCCATGATTAGTGCCTCTGTGCTGTCTTTCAGTCCAGCTTTGTCCAGCAACTGGTAGGATTTCTGGATATCAGCCACCTCCTTTATCTGCCGGTGGTACATCCCGTGCAGGGGTCTGTCCTTCCATGATGGTTCCTCGTCTCCCTCCACTTTCTTGGGTTTCTGCTGCCTGAGGTATTCACTGAGCACTCGGTCAGTTGGGGCCACTCGGTCAGTGTGTGTGTACACAGACAAGAAGAGAAGAGAGAGTAATATAATAAAAGGAAATCAGTTTTATCTGTTGGATGAAGACAGACCTTTTTGTTGAGACAACTAAGAATATCCATCCATCCATCAGGGGTCGGGTCGCGGGGGCATCAGCCTAAGCAGAGAAGCCCAAACCTCTCTCTCCTTACCCCAGCAAGGCGTTCTCAGGCCAGCCGAGAGATATAATCTCTCTGGCGTGTCCTGGATCTTCCCCGGGGCCTCCTCCCGGCGAGACATTTCCATACCTCACCCAGGAGGCACCCAGGAGCAATAACACTATCTACAGCTTTCACAAGTTGCATACTTTTAAAATGCTTTAGCTATTAGCCTAAACCTTGACATTTGGACATACACGCAGACATGCACAAGTGTTATGATTGGCCACAGTTTTGCTGATGAAAGGCTTGATTTTTCATCTTCTCAGCGTACATAACCTTTGCCCTGTTTGAGCGAGCCCTGCCTGTTTTGCTAGCAGCCGGAATTGACGAGGTAACGCTTACAGTATGTAACTGAAAGTCAGAGGCGAGTCATGCGCTTGTGTGGATGGGACTTATCTGTGCGTCTCCTTCTCCAGCAGGATGATGTTATCAAAAGTTGTACACCCAAACAACAATGGGTGTGTCTAGTGCTGTGACATTAGGGCTTCCCCGGTTTGATGGGACGGTGCAGCATTAAAAAAACAAAAAACAAAACCACTGGTTATTTCACTCAGTGTAAATAAACTGTATCAGTTCAATAAATCAGAACCCCCTGTCATTGGATGAATATGATACTGGCAGACAGAGTAAACTGTTTTAAGTGCTTAATCTACTGAAGGATAAATGAACGTAAGCATGTTAAGGGGTGTATAACAAATGGTTTATTTATGTAACTAAACCCCCATGTGGTCTTATACAAAGCTCAGACGTATCCCCTGCCAAAGTGCTTCAGAAGGAGCTGCTGCTTAATGACCCTGATGTTTATCTGTAGTGAGTGCATCTTGCCCAACTTTTGGGTGGGAAAGGAAAATATGCACAATATCAGCTTGGTGTTTGGGCAAATTGCTCCATCTTGAGGGTGCCGTTTCGTCAAGCATGATTATAGATTTCCTGTTTCTCTCTTTGTTGCAGCGCTGCCAGTTACAGGGAGAGGGAGTATCCCTGCACCCCGCCCGCATCTCTGGAAATCACAGAGAACAAGCAAAACGTTGTGACCGGTCATCTTGAGCACAAGCGGACACTGAAAAGCAACAACCGGATGACACTTGGCGTTTGGACAATTGGAGGAGAGAGCTGCTGTATGGTATCAGTAAACAAACCCTCGAAGGCTGAGACTGGAGTTAGCGTGTGAGTGAGTCGCGGCCCAAAATGATTGCCTTAATTACTACACATGTAAAGATGTATGAAGTGAAGATAACTAAGAAGACTTGTTCAAAAATACAGATGTTTTATTTACATGTGAAAAAAGTGTCTTGTAAGGAACAGATGTGAATATTTTAATATGATAGAGATAATGTTTGGTCGTAACGTCGACATGTTTTAGTTGGGTCGGCTTCGTAGGTGTCATAGGTTACTAAATGGTGAGTTTGCTCTGCTTCTGTGCGGCCAGCAGTATGACTTTTTTTTTTAAAAAAAGAAATCTCGTTTCATATTGTCAACCACACAAGGCTGGCCTGAGTTGCTCGCTTATCTGTTGGCAAAAAAAAAATTAAATAACGATCTACGACACATTGTGTCATAACACATGGAAATCCTCGTCCGGAAAGTGTATAGGGTTGGGAGAGAAATACGAGACATATATTGACTGGCTCAATGCAACACACTGAAATACATCAGAAGATTATCCTCTTACATTAAGATCCACTTACACTAAAGCAAAGATGTCAGGCACATAAACACCCATCATAAATATCAGCCACACTCACTTTCTATCACAGCAGACGAAACTCGCCGGGCTCTCACTGCTCGAGAATCATTGACGTAAAGACGAAATACCTTACGTTTCTTTTCTCCGATGCAAATTTAGAGCTGACCAGCTGCTTTGTTGATATGTTTTCACTTTGAATTTACCTGTATGCAAAAGTAACATGGACGTGTGTTCTATATTTTTTTAAACCTAGCCTTGATAATTACATTAACCAAAGGTGAAACCCTGAATTTACTGTATGTTGTGGACTTCTGGAAAATGTTGTGACATAGATGCACACTGAATAGGAAAAAAAATGTAAATACCAGACGTTTCTACTTGTGTGTCCTAAGATGTGTTTCGCAGATAGAGTAATTTGAGACTTTTCACTTTCTTTGACTGTTATGACCATCCACCATAATCCTCTGTGTTCAGTTTGTCCGTTTCACTTTCTTCATATTGTTGCGAATGCTGCTCCAACATTCTTCAGTGTACTTCTTTATTTCATTTGTTCCTTTTTCTTCTTTTGTCTTTTTAACAAAACTCCCATTGAAAATCCACTTACCGGTACCTATTTATTTGGCATATTGAGACATGAGGTTACTGATGTCATTTGTGCAGCTTTGTGAGAGGGGCGCTGGCATTTGTTACCGCTCTTAGATCTGCAAAGTTGCCTGTGAATACAAGGATTAGAAATGTCCACTGACATGCCAGTAGTAGTAAATCATATCACGTACATACATATATAAATATATTTTAATGAAGACATTGTTTTCCTTTAAAAAGCACCCTTTACATACACTATTTGCTTTAATGGCACATGAAAGCTTGTGTCCTTCATCTTATCTTCCAAGTTCTCATGTGTGCTCTTTTTCTGAAAATTCATATCTGTAATTACCTCAATATAGTGACCCTTACGAAAGATGTTTACTGAATGTTAAAAAATTTCCTTGGTGTCAAATTCTTTTCTTCTTCTTTTATTTTTTTTAAATCACCCTATAGCCACAATATTTTAAAAACAGATGTCAGTGGTTTATTTGGGGTACTCTTTATAGAAAAGATGTGGGGGTTTTTTCGTCAGTTTACTTTATCATTGTGAGGAGGGATACCAGCAGTTTAACCAAGAACACCAGTGCACAGTAGCAGAGGTTAGGGACTGTCACTTTAAAAAGTTGCATAACAACAAATGTGTGAAAGAAAGGAGGGGAAAAAGGTGATCCAAAAGGAGCAATCACACATCCAATTGTAGCTAAGGATGCACACACACACATATGTGATGCAGCATGTGACAGCAAACTGGTTTCATTTATCTACCTTTTATGATGAGATTGTGATTTGAAGTTGTCAGACTGTGCGTTGGAGTTATTGCAATATAGTAAGAATGAAAATTAATAGTCACTTGTAGCACATTTGTTAACTTCTGATAAAATCTGTGCTAGCATCATGCGAAACCATTGATCACTGTAGGCTAACGATGTGAAAGTCACACCCTTGGGCGTTGTGTCTGCGCTGAGCAGGGGGTTTCGCGTCATGGCTAAAACGTTGGCTGGATGAGGTGTTTATTTGCAGTTTATGCATCACAAACTGTTAAACTGTATTTTGGGGGCATAGCTTTAAGAAGCATTTGCAAGCAGTGACGCTACAATAAATATTTGAAATATTCGTGAAGTCCAGTTGTTCTTGATTGCGTCGTTGCTGGGATTCATGGTCCGTATCTTTGACCGGCTTTTTGCATGCTGCATCACATATACGTCCAATGTTAGTGTGTGCCGATTGTTATTGTCGACTCATATTGACAGAAACATGATTTTCTGTGATGTAAATTGGTTATTTTTTGCTGGATAAATGTTCAGCAGTAGTGTCATGAAGGGCAGAAATTCTTTAAAACAATATTCTTCTTGACTTTTGCACAGCAGAGGACTAAATGACAAAAATCATATCAGCACCTCCTATCATCTATCAGCTAAAGTTGTTGTCTGCTGTTAGCCCAGATTTTACAGTCGGCGCATTGTTTCTTTTAGCTACAATTTGCATGTTTCTTTAAAAATCACGTTAACGTAAAACTGAAAAAAAAATGTTGACAAATATAGAAATTATTAAGGGAAATTAAATGAATGAAATTAAAATGTTTATGAAACAATATAACAAATGATTTGGCTATTTAGCACACAGGCACAAAGCTTTGGAGCTATCACATTTTTCTTTGATAATTAAAACAACAATTCATTATACGCAGAGTTTAAGCTAAAACCGGCTCCTAGGTACTTATCAACTGTACAGACAGTCTGTCTTTCCCCAGCTAGAAGGACGAAAAACTTATTACCCAAAAATGTTGAGCTATTTCTTTCACAGGTAGATTAAATCAAAATTGTGACTGATGTCCAAAAATATATTTTCAGGAGTAATTTCATTACACTGATTTTGTCAGATTATGTGCCTGAAGCACAAGATGTTCCAAACCCGGAGAGGCCCAGGGAGCGTCAGGAGAGGCCAGCACAAGCATTTGAAGCTGAACATTAGCTCACGGGGTGTTCAGATATCTGAGACGCAGCTATCCTAGATACTATCGCACCAACTGCCAGTGATGACCGGAAGCTGTATGACACTGATATATTTATGAGGGACAAATTAATTAGCAACAGCTTGGTGTTACCACAAAAGCCAAAGAGTAATATTCCCACAGGTTAGTAGACAGAAAAAGAACATGATCAGCCTGCCAATTGATCCCGCAGGCCACCGCATTCAATCAAGCAGAGCAAATAAGCACCAAAGGAGGCTGGAGGAAATCTGGGCACTCTGTAACCCATTTCCTCAATCTATGAATTAAAATAATTTATTTGGTTAGACTTGACAATTGTGTCGAGCTGCACTGATGCACAGCACTGAGTTATATATGCTCTAAACTAAATACTCAGAAGAAAACCAAGAAAAATGTCACATACAAAGACAGAAGATTACCAAGGCGGAATTTCAGCCTTTGACGCAGAAAATCATGGACGTTTACACTAAACAGAAAGGTCCTCAGATTATCCAGCCTCATCATCCAGGTCCTGTCGTGAGCAAACAGCTGCATCACTTCTTTAAACTTTGCACTGCTAGGCATTCCTAAGGATGCTAAAGTGACCTGAGGTAATAACTGCAGTGATAATTTGTTGTGATTCAGCGCGGCAAATGAGCAGATTTTACAAAGCTGCTGGGGAGGTTACCAACAGTTTGTGTGGGGACATTAGATAACACACAGGATGAGGTGAGAGGAGAACATTTTAATTACAATCGCCTCGGAGCTAGAAAACTCACCAGGGCTACATGTAAAACATTTCTGAATGCCAGAGAGAGTAGCTCACACAACTGCTGACCAGAGTTGCTCAGATCAGTTTTGAACTCAACACATCAAAGAAAAGAACTAGACTCAAACAAAAGAAAACAATTGTTGGGACTGAGTTTTAGATTAATAAGACCTCTTACGTAAGCGGCCACATTGTGAGAAAGTGCTTTTCTGTCGAAGCTCACGTATTTCTGAGGCCTAAACACCTGCGAGACTCTTCCGTCTCTGTGCAACCGAACAAGATTAAGTTTTAAGATGAATGCCTCCTTTAGTCAATAACAAAGGATTTACTCACTGAAAGAAATCACCGATTGGTTTCTAAAGCCAAGACAAACAAGACGGTTCAGATTTAGCTGAGAAAAAAGTTTCTTATGGTTTTTCAGCGTTGATCCAAAACCGTCGAAATTACATCCTCATGTTCAGCCAGCCTTTGAATTTAGTCCAGGTTTCAGTTTCTTCGTACATTTGGGCTCCACAATGACAGAGCATTTCACAGAGCATCACAGTTATTAAAAACCAACCCGAAAACCAAGACCCTGCTCAGTGAAACAAAAATGTCAGTTTTGCCTTTAAGACTGAATTTACTCTTCATACACTGAATTTGATTCAAATTTAAAACCCTCTTTTTGTCTCCAGATATCTTGAAAGGACAAACCGACTGAGCCTGATATCTTCACATTGCACCCGGAAAGCACTGCAGATGCTTCCATGCGGCTCGGTTTGGATATTACGTCCCGCCGACACATACTGTACATAAATAAAAGCGCTGCATTATTATGAGGATAAAAGCCCGAGTGTTTATTGTAATATCCACAGCATTAGATAACGGCAGAAACTCGTTTTATGTCTTAATCTCCTTATAAACAAGGTGCCCTGTGAGGAGCGCTGCAGAACTGTTGAGCGGTGACGCAGTTTGCTTTTGCTGTGAAGTGTTTTCGTGCTGCAAATTCAATGAACGCAGTGTTTACCTGTCCGCATCCATATATTTAGAAACCGGTCTGAGATATGAGACAAATAAAACAAAAAAAGCTTTGCATAATTTGTTTGTGTCTGTTGGAAATACAGCTAATGTAAGCACAAAGGTCAGATTACTGGGTTTACAGCGAGGATGACCACATGACCACGAGTATTACATATTAATTGGAAGCACTTTTAGTAGTTAATACAGAAGCAACTATAACTGGTCATACATGTAACTCTACCACAAACCAGTGATATCCTTGCTGGGTTTCTCTAGACAGAGATTACAGGGCTCAACCATCTTTCATCAAAGTACGAGACATATGACTTTTTTTTATTAAGTGTGGACTTATCTCTTCGGTTGTTGATGGAAAACAGGTTCTAGCTTATCCAAATTCAGGCCATGATGCTTTTATCATATCCCAAAATGTCTGACTGAGAAGTTCTTCTGGATTCTGTGGGAAATTGCACCAGTTAACAAATTGGCGGTAATGAAATGGCAGGACGAATGACTAAATAGTTGCAGCCCTAATGGAAAACAAGACAATTTTTTTTGGAACATTGTGTAATTGTGATAAATGCTCTGTGTGTCATGTCTCAGTAAAACGCATTCGAACGCGTGAAATTAGACAAAACACAAGCAAACAAACTAAACGTTTCCACCAATTCCGCAACACGTTTGCAACATTTAGACAAAACCAAAAATGAGAAAATTGCCGTCATCGACAGGTCCGGCAGTAAATGTGCTGCAAATGCAGAAAACGCACTCTGATGCAAAGCGCCCGCTTCTTTATTCGGCCGTTGTCTATATTCCCAGCACGTTCTGTCCAGTTGCACGTGCGCACTGAATGTGGTGAAGATGATTGCTTCGTTTAATTGTGTTTCGTCTATTTGCATGTTTTGGTTAATTACGGAGCGTTAGCTTCTCTGGGCCTGCCGTAATCCTCGCATCCAAAGTATGATTTAAAAGCCCGCAGACGGTCATAAAGATGAAACGTGCTGTTTTTCGGGACGCGCCGAGCACAGAAAGATAATTAGTATGTGTCCTTTTACCTACAGTATGCAGACCAATTACTGTAGCCAATAATTTTGTCATGAACAGACTGCATGTGGGGCACTGCACAATTCCCTCCCAAAGCAAACCTTCACATTTACAGGCCAAGAAACAGTGAGCATGTGTGAGTATCACTTTCAAGAAAACGGGCATTCTTTATGCACAACATTTCTAATTTAGCACTTTGCAATTAGGTCAGAAACTCTTAACCTGTGAAACCGACGTGACAGTTGTTTCTGATTATTACTCCAGGAGAGAATTTGACAGGACAGAGACGGGGTTCAAAACCAGGATAATCAGGCGTCTATGCAAGCTGGTGCAGATTGGTCAGCTACAAGTAACGGCGGTCACAATCCAGCATATCTACTATTAGTCTCGATGATTCTCACGATCGCCTCACTCGCAGTGGAAACGCCGTCTACGTGCAGCCACGAGAGGTGTTTCTACATGCTTGCTGCTCTGCTGCTGCAGTGTGATGATGACAATGATGGCGATTCTGTTTTTTGTTTAGGGGGTTGAGTTTACAAAGGAGGGATAATCATCATTGATCAGTGCAGAGAAACTGGCAGTAGTTATTCATGAATATGTAAAATATTTCTACAGTTCAGGTGTTGAGAAATATCCATGTGAGTTTTGGCCAGCCTTGCTTTTATTCTGCATGATGCTTTGTTTTGAGAAATATGCATCCTAATCCAAGGTATGTTTGTATTCCTTTCCTGAGGGTGCGCCTCTCTTTCTCCTTCACTCTCTCTCTCTGTATCTTTGGAGCTTGTCACTTTCTGACCTTAATTGTCCTGTTTTGTTTTCTTCTTTGTTTTATTTATGATTTTTTTTTTGATTAGTTTTTTTGGGGGTAAGCCTTCCAACTTCTGGATTTTCTACATTCATAACATTTTGTAGACAGCAATATGAGATGTGATTGAAATGGAATATGTGCAATGTTGATTAAAGAAAAATATAATATATTCAATAAAAATCCAGAAAACAGAAGTATGTTGCTCATCATTTTGCTGTCATAGACAAACCTCATCTGAAGGCGGGTCTAGAGTAATCTTAGAAATCCTGCGTGTTTGCTTGCAGGCTGACGCGTTTTCTTGCCTCTATAAATACTCAGTATGAATAGCTACTCTAGTCTAATCTTTAATCTTCATTACTTACAGATATAACAAGGCGTATTTCAGTCTTCTATCCTATACATTTTGGTGCACCCATAGAGTAGATGTACAAGCCTGTAACTGATGGCATGGATGGTGATGGACTTGATCTTCCTCAAAAGTACTTTAACCAGGACAGTGTGAAGAGAATCAGATTGGGGCCTTGTGAGTGTTTGCCCTTTCTCACACAGCAGGAGATGGTCTGTGAGTGCAAGTAATACTTTTTCTTTCTTTTTCTTTTGATTCAGCTTGGATGCAGGAGGCAGCACCTAATGCCCAGACAATTACCCGCTCTATGGGCTCAATCAGACATTATAGGACTTTGTACCAGGGAGCTGGCAGGTTAAGGACCATTTAATGTCCGTTCCAACTGACTCAGGCATTTGCGTCCTCGCAAGCAGCTGAGTGAATTTGAGGACTGCGGTGGATGTGCGATACAGCTACAGTTTTCTTATGCTGTGTGATTATGGAGAGAAATATGCCTCAAAAGCAAATGCGTACGATATAATCCAGAAGTGCTAAGATTTGCACAAAACTGGGCCATCTGGGCGTCAGCGCACAGGTGACAGAACAGCATAATTGTGTATCACTGTTGATCCTCTGGAGGGAGTACATGCTAACTAATCTCTGTATATTTTGGGAAAAGAAGTGCAATATTATAACAATATTACCATTCTCTGATAATAGCAGGCTAATGTTAATGTTAAGCCTAATGACGAATGGGTGTAATGACAGTTTATTTAACCTATATATTAACCTTCAGGCTACAGTTTAATGCTTTTAATTATTAAATCTGTATTTCCTAGTAGAGGGGTGTTGAGCTGTTCTATCTATTATATGACGAAATGCCTGCTTTTAAAGCCCAGGTGTTCCACTTTTACACGTGAACGCAGCTCACATTTGTGGATCTGGAAGCTGGCAGCATGAAATTTGTCTTAAAACTCCACGTGGGCATGCAATGGGATCTGTGCGTATCAGGTAATCGGTACACATGCATTTAAGACTTTGTACGTGAGCAACAGGGATGGTGTGGGTACTTTTTCGAGCTTTGTAGATGTCATTGTCTCTCCATATGTGATTCTAAGTGAGCCAGATGGACTGAAGTGAAGTGGGCTCATTTTTTTGTGGTTAGGTAGCATTTCTTCAGCACCGCAGCAAAAAGCAGCGAGATTACAACACTGCAAGACATGAATATTAAACACTTAGAAACAGAAACCATTTACGTCAAACTTTAAACTATCCTGTCATTATGGGGGTTCTTTTGTTGTTGTTTTTTTAACTACACATTGTCATGCAATCACCTACTTTGGCTAATCTGCTAACATCAGCACATCTCCCTCCCTGCCTGTTTTCTCACAGTGTTTTGTTTGCTGTTGGCTGAACTGCTGGGACATGTGTGCGCACATCACTCGTGCGGCTCAGTCAGAATCAGCTCTGTCAGCAGGGGCCGGGTATCACAGTGACAGAACATTTTCACCCACAGTGGCCGTTTACGGTGGTTGCTTTTGAAACTGGATGCCCGAGCCATTCGTGTTCAACGCTGCTTAAATATTTCAAATGGCTCCGTTGTGGTGCAATTACTAGACTCTTGGACAAACACCAGTTCATCCATCAAGCTGCTGATGGACGTGCTGCGGGCGGGTACGTGCTCGGCCTCCTCGCAGTGGTTGCGCTGGGATGGAAACTATTCGTTTCCAGTGCCTATCAGGGGAAAATTTAACAAATGCTTGACATTATTTTGAATTTTTTTAATGCCCTACAAATGTTTGAGGAGCTAAGAGAGTCTGTCATTTGTTGTGGATGACAGCAACCCTGAAAGGTGGATGTATGACTGTGGGTTCAGCTCAAAGAGAGGAAAATTAGACCAGTGTCGAGGATATATATAGTAGCTCACCCTTTACAGCTGTTCCCGAAAAAACGAGACAAGGTCTACAGGAGGGTGCCTGCACACACACACACACACACACACACACACACACACACACAATGCAACTAACAAACATCCAGACCAACTCGTTCAGATGGCTGCCTCCTTGCTGTGAGTGAACCTGAAGAAGCGGTGATGCAGAATGTTTTATCCACTGTGTTTGCTCACTTTTTCTTTCTTGAACAAAGAGCTTGCAAAGGAAGCTCACTGCTGCACAGTTATACAGTTGGTTCCATTCATTTTATTTGCGTAGCACTCATAGCACAATAGAAGTTATCTCAAGGTGTAAGGTAAAGACAGAAAACAATCAATCCACTTTGTGCAAGTACTTGGCAGCAGTCGGGAGAAAAGGAAAAAAAAAACTCCCTTGAACTGGGAGAAAACCTCCAGCAGAACGAGGCTCAGTGAGGGGCAGCCATCTGCCACAGCCGGCTGAGGGATGAGGGGGGAAAGAAATGAGAGAAAAGAAGAGCAAAGAGAGCCCACAAACAGGACGAAGCACAAACTGTGGGGGAGAGAAGACTCAAAGTTACGACTGTATGTCGTAACTTTGAGTCATTTATAGCAGCATATAAATGCACGGGAGGTGAAAGCCATGAGAGCGGAGGAGAAATACTCTGTGCATCATGGGAGATACCCCTACCTCCACCTGCCCGAGCAGGATAAATAAAGGGATGGTTCAGGGTCACCAGCTTCAGTGGTAACTTTAAGCTCGATAGGAAAATCAATGCTTAAAGCCTCATTTTGAACTCAATGAGGGTGTCTATCACCAGAGTCAAAACTGGGAGCTGGATGCACATGAAAAAGGCTCCCATTCTACCTTCTAAAACTTTGGCAACAACAAGTTAGCTTTTGGATAATGTGGTGCTGTGAGGTCTTTAAGGTATGACTAAGTTTATAAAGAGTAACAAACAGGACTTTGAATTCAGTCCTAGATGTAGCATGATAGATCCCAGATGAGGCTATCACAGTCACATTTATATAAAAGGTGTATCCAAAAGAATTACCCGATTTAAAAAGGCAATTTTTAAAGCAATGTGCACAGGAGCTTGTAGTAAATTCTAAAATACGTTGCATGTCCTTATATATATATATATATATATATATATATATATATATATATATATATATATATATATATATATATACACCACACACATCAGTATATTTGTGTTACACAGCGGAAGCCTCCTGAACACAACTTGCAGAGTCAGAGTGGTGGCACAGCACTGTTTGGGCTTCACGCTCGACACGTCTCTCTTCCAGGAGACCCCATCTCTCAGAGCCGTAAGACGACACCTGACAGGGAACAATATATCAGCACATGGCAGAAGGTTGCTCTCATATGATCATGCCAGCGAATTTGGCGTTCACAATTTCCCCTCAGCACAGAAACCCAATACCACCTGCCTGCCTCATGCTTGTGGCCCCTGAAACCCAATCACCCAAATGGTACCTGCTTGCTCCTTTACAAACGCCGCTGCCGTCACCGTAGCTGAGGACGGAAAAGTTGTCAGCAACAATTGTTCTTGCTGCTATGGACAAACTGTTCTTTTACATCCAGAAAATGCCAGTCGGCCTTCTGCCAGACAAATACAGCGTGACTCAGGCCAGTGACCTCCCCAGGGGAACATTTACCAGCTTCTGCACTTAGATCCAGTGGCATTGACCTTGCACTTACTCCCCTGGCATAGTCCTTTCACTCTCAATTTATTAAATTTGGCATTCAATGACAATGTTCAATGTTGTCAGGGATAAATGTTGCATTTTACAGCGTTTCTGTATTTAGTTGTGCGTGACAGAGGTACATTTTTTGAGGCAAATAGTCTAAGAACAAGAAATAGATACAGAAAGATCTAGACAGATGTATGTGTCTGTGAGCCTATAGATCAATATAAAGTCCACAAATGCAGACATCCTGACTAACTACGGTGTAACCAATTTTCAGGGAGTTTGGGAGGAAAAACAGAGGTGGAAGACAGGCGAGCGGTGCAACCCCACTCAACCAACACACATCAAACCATCAGCGATTTCCATTGGATTTATCTCACAGCCCAACAGCTGCTTTGAAGTCGAGATGCTTAAGCAGCTTGTTAGGTTTCACGTCATTCGGCATACAAAGTGAGAGGAAAACACAGTTCAGGTTGTCAGGAGCAGTGTGGTTAATCTGCTTTACGTGTAAAGTCAATCCAAACGTGTTTCACAGCTCAAGGCGCTAAAATAAAGGGGACACTGTCTGGTTTCTCTTTATCCAGCATTTTAAAATGTAAAAGTTTATGAAAGTCAAAGGTCAAAGGCCCAGTGCTGCTCTGGGATCTGTGCTCAGTAGGACTGTCCTCTCACAGCATGTTAGAGTATCCTCTCTGCTGTCTCCAAGCCCGAGGAGAGTCTATTTCTATGTGGAGACAACAACAACAAAATGTTTTCTCTACTCATGTGGTGGAAGAGGTCAAAACAGGTGACTGGGACTGTATTTTTCACTGGAGGCCAGGCGGATCTCCTGAGTGGGCCTGACCCGGTCGCACAGCCGGGTCGACACTAAGCGCCTCGCCGCTTCACCGTGTTTGTTAGCTCAATTCATTCTGCTTCAGGTTGCAAAGGCTCCGCCGTAGTTTGCGCCCAAAATGATCGTGCCTGAAAAGCGAGAAGAAACGAGGCAGTGATGTCGCTGACATCTGAATTAGTCACGTGACCGGTCTCGCTCCGCTCGTCTGCAGGAGATCAATTGAAGTGTATTCCCCAAACTCTGGGGATGCTGGGAGCAGAGAAGTGGGTAGCAACTCCGGGGGAGAGAGAGGAAGAGAGGGGAGGATGGTTGCAGTGTTGAAAAGCACTCGGGTTAAATGTGTGTGTGAGAGAAGAGAAATTTCTGTTTGTTGTCATGGTAACAGGCAGTGTGGTCTGTAGCGAAAACATATCCCTAGCATAGAGGCTTGATCAGGATCCAGCGGCTCCTCGCTAAACAGCTCCCCTCCTCCATTTTGAACGTGGGAACGCTGATCGTGTTGCAAATGCTTAATGATCCGTGATGCTCTGAATCATATGAAATGCACAGATCAGCCGAGCCGAAGGGAAACGGGGACAGTTTCATATGTGAAACTCAGCTGTAGTACTATCAGGGTCGATGCAGGCTTCATAAACGGGAGGTGAGTCACTGAATTGTTGAGGGGAGCGTGAGGAAGGCGTTTCCTTTTGTGCTGTGTGGGATTTCAATGCAACCATGCACGAAGGTGAGAGGACAAAAAATGTCAACAACAGTAACATTTACTGAAGGGTTGGTATCGAACTGTGACAAATCCCAAGTACCTTGAAGAGTTAAGTATGATTATGGTGTTTGGTGGTAACATTTATAAATATTTATACAAAAATGCCATCACTGGCACTGTAACCTAAAAATATAACATTAAAACTACATACTCTGATTTCAACTCTAGAAATCTTTCTTAGGCCATTCAACAACTGACAGTGAATTTTAAAATATTCTTTAGGACTTTGGCAGTTCTAAGGACTGGCTGCTTGAGACCTGTTGGATCTGGATTCCTTAGAATTCAGACTTGCCCCATGATGGATGGCAAACCTCTCCAGGGTGTATCCCACATTGCACCCTGTGACAGCTGAGACAGGCTCCAGCACCCCTGTGAATTCATTGAGCGTCTAAGAAAATGGATTATTATGGAGTATTAAAAATTTGTTAGTGTGTCAAAGCTGTAGACTATGTGCATAAAGGTATTGGGTGTTTTCAGTCTCATTACAACAGGTATATAAAATCCAGCATCCCAGCCATGCAGGCTGCCTTTACAACCTTCTGTGAAAGAATGGGTCAGTCTAAAGAGCTCACTGAATTTGAGCATGGTGCTGTAATTGGACGCCATCATTGCAACCAGTCGTATTCTACCATCAGTTCTAAGTGGTGTTATTGTTTAGGAAGCGCAGCTACTCAGCCATGAAGTGGCAGATCATGTAAACATTAAGAACAATGCCACTGAGTGCTGGGGTGCAAAGTCTATAAAGGCTGTCAATGCTCTCCTGCCTGCAGGGGTCCAAAACTTCCTGCGACATTAACATCAGCACAAAAACTTCACGCCGGGAGCTCCATGGAATTGGTTCCATCATACTATTACACACCCATCACTTGTTTTTTTTAAGTTTTTCTTTTGCTTTTTAATTCATTTTCAGTCCAATTGTTATACCTGGACTGAATCATTCAATCATAAAAAGGCGACTAACTCAAGGCATAAATCTGTCCTGTGTCTAAGAAAACTTAAAGAAACAAGTTTAAATCTCCAATCTTTTGTTAAACTTTGCTACTAGCAATCTGATATAAACATATCCGTCTTCATTCATTTGAGACAAGATTAGTCCATATAATTTGTACCCAGTTTTAAGTTAGAAGAATGCCAGATATAACAGCCTTTGATTATATTTTTACAGTGTCAAGATGATTTCCATGAGCTATCTGCTGAACTCTTAGAGTATCTCAGCATGGTCTACTGTGTGCCCTCAAAAAAAGAAAGAAAACCAGACAAGTGGAGGATAAAAGAAGTGGTGGGCCTAAAAAAACTCTATATACAGTGGATGAACAGCATCTGAAACTGGAAATGAAATCCAGGAAAACCTAATACAATAGAAAAACACACAGTGGAAAACTGGGATCACGGATTGGCCTCCCCAGAGCCCAGTCCTTGAAGCAGTGTGGGATCATGTTGACAGAAATTGTAACAAAAGGCAGCCAACATCAAAAGAAGAGCATTGATTGTCCTTCAAGAAGCCCGGAGAACTATTCCTGAACTATTCTATTCTATGAACTATTCCTACTACTTAAAGAAAAGATATGAAAGCTTGTCTAACAGAGTTCAAGCTGTGTTGAAGAATAAAGCTGGTCATACTGAAGCTTGTTAGAACTGTATGAATAGAATCTATGTATACAGGCTTCAGTGAGTAATAGAGCACTGCATGTCATCTATAAATACTGACAGAATAAAGACTATTTTATTCTGTTTTATCATTACGTCCTTGATAAACTTTACTGAAGTCAAACCCTTCTGTAAAAGGTCATTTTATGTTATTAATGCCAGAGATAAAACTATTTGTCCTTTCATCGTGTTTCAATGGTTCAGATTTATTCTTTGCTGTGAGATTTCAAAATCAAATTGCACAAGATGCACTAATATTTCTTGATCAAGGTATATGAATGCATTTATTTTCCTTGCATGTTACCCTTAATGTTTTATTTGGGGTTTTTAATAAAACATATATAAATGAATATATAAAATAACATTTTAAAATAAGTGAAGTAAATGATAGGACAGTGGCTGAGTAGTAGCATCATATGAAGGTTCCAGTTTTGAG
This sequence comes from Haplochromis burtoni, assembly GCF_018398535.1. Taxonomy (NCBI): domain Eukaryota; kingdom Metazoa; phylum Chordata; class Actinopteri; order Cichliformes; family Cichlidae; genus Haplochromis; species Haplochromis burtoni. The sequence goes on along the minus strand of NW_024582496.1, from coordinate 478,320 downwards.
TACTGGCGTTGCTGACAGTGTAAGATGCAGTGATGATGTTTGTAGTGTTTGTAGATTGAAGAGGTAAAAACAAAAGACCCCAGAGCATTTGATGCTTTTCATACATAAACTTTAGTTGGTCCAGAACTCTGATGCTCACATCCTTCCACACCTGACCTTCACCAGCTCTACTGGCTTCTAGCTAAATACCTTTGTGAACTGCTGCATGTCAACGCACCCACTCGCACTCTCAGTTCTCCATCTTCTCTCCATGTCACCCCCCCCCC
>NW_024582496.1:414018-478034 GCF_018398535.1 Haplochromis burtoni | reverse complement strand
CCCCCCCGTTTCACTACCGTGGGGTCTAGAGCCAAACATTCATGGCACTGAGTCTCTCTCCATTTCCAAGACATTTTCATTTCCTGACCATGTTCCACCATCACATAAATCCTCTGATTTTACATATTGCAAATTTGTTTTATTGACTTGATGGGCATTTTTGTTTATTCTTATTGTTTTTAACTTTTCTGTAAAAGGGGACGGTGACTGTTTTGACATGAAAATGAAGTTTTAGTACTTAGTACTTATCGGGGGATCGTGGCAGTTCGTCTTGTAATTGGAAGGTTGTCGGTTCGAGCCTCAGCTCCGACAGTCTCGGTCGTTGTGTCCTTGGGCAAGGCACTTCACCTGTTGCCTACTGGTGGTGGTCAGAGGGCCCGGTGGTGCCAGTGTCCAGCAGCCTCGCCTCTGTCAGTGCGCCCCAGGGCAGCTGTGGCTACAATGTAGCTCGCCATCACCAGTGTGTGAATGTGTGTGTGAATGGGTGGATGACTGAATGTAGTGTAAAGTGCTTTGGGGTCCATAGGGACTATGTAAAGCGCTATACACATACAGGCCATTTACCATTTACTGTGCTATTAAAAGAGTTTAAAGATGTCACAGATCAAAATGCCAGTGGCTTCACTGCCATCACAAGTTGAGCCCCACTTTACTCCTGTGAAAGACTTCCTGTGTGCAGTGTATTGAACATGATAAGTGGATTTAAATGATGGAAGACTTACGAACATAAAAAAAAAAGGTTTGAAGCAGTGGGGAGAAAAAAGGAAAATAACCTGCCAACTGGCAGAAATAGGATTAAATTTAGGTCAGGATGAGGATTAAAGTGCAGGGGTTAAGCATACAGCTTAATGAGTTAATGCCTGCAGTGGAGGTCGTCAGAAGCGTGTACGAAGGAGGCAGACAGAGTTTCAAAAAGCACGAAAGCTGCCTTGTTCAAGTACAAAGATCCTGCGTGAGATCTGGAAATCACCACTTCAGTTTTAGACTTCACTGTGAATGAAACAGACACTGAGAGACTCCTGCACACTCTTTCCACTGAGGTACACCCCGGAAAAACACACTGTCAGTCCTCCTCTCCGTCTCTTTCTCACACACTGAAGAGGAGCGAGAGTGACAGAAGAAAGCAGCATATGGAGAAGTAGCATGTGCCTGCCATTCACCCGAGACTGTAATCCTCTGCGCTGTAACCTCAGCTGTAATCTGACTGAAGTCTGCTTTGATTGTCTCTTGCGTTTGAACGAAAAAGAAAAGCATCTCCCTTCTCCTTCACGAAAACACGGCTAAAATTAGCATGACCTTTTTAAAATCTTGTTTTTCAGACACGGAAATAGAAATCAGATGGCTTGCAGGGGAAACAAAAGCCTTTCTCCCATTCTGAACATCACACAGTCTGCGCCTTGGAGCTCAGGCTTTGCATAAAATGAGCATTGATAAATTTAGCAGCGCTTACGTAACTCACGCTCAGTTTGAATCTTACCGATGAGGCAGAAAAAAAAGGCGCCTGTTTCGTCTCGGCTCCGCTTTGTTAATGAATTTTTGCGATAGAGCCGCAAACGTGCAGCACCGTGCGACGGCGGCTGCGCTTGACGGGGAGCGTGCACGGCGGGGCCACTATGCCACGCCGTGAAGGGGATGTTTGAAATGTTTGTTACTCCTCCCCATCCACCCCTCCACCCTGCAGCCCCCTCACCGCATGAATATCCGCATCCATAAACCCCAGAGAAGCTGTCAGTCTATTTTGGTGTTACCTGCGTTTGATTTTTCACAGAGTAAAAGCTTCTGGCAGAGATTTCCAGCTTCGAAAAAAATAAAAAAGTAGGGAACTAGAACCTCACTTTTTAATATTTAAAGAATTGCCACCAAAGAATAGTTGTTTTACAAATAGCTCTGACAGTAAAAAGAATAAACCCTGTCAGTTCTGGAGGATGTGTTCTTTTCTCTTCGCTGCGTCTGGAGGCAAGGAATGCTCGGATGCGCTCAAGCACGATGGTAAGAGATACCCATCAAAGTGTGTGTGAGGAGAAGCCACTCTCCTTCACTCTGGATGGACAATCCCGTCTCACTTTGACTTCCATTTAAAACACATGCTGATATTTATTCGAGAAATAGCCGAGGCATTTCAGCTTCAACGCTGGCCCGATTTGGCTTCTGCGTTCGTCGGAGGGCGCAGACGGGGAAATAAAAACAGCACTGTGGCCAAATGAATGTCAATTCGTCTCATCACCAGGAACCAATTACCTCTCTCATAGACTGTTGCCTAGCTGCTTCCCTGCTCCGCTGAAATATCCAGAGGCTCGGAGGGAGAGCATACTGAAGGGGCTGCACACAATCTCTTCCAATTCTCCTCTGGCAAAATGACCATCCAGCCATGCCAAATGTGGATCAGGAGCAAGAGAGATGAGCATAACATAGGCAAAAGGAATTCTGGGTAATACAATGCAAGTGATAAGCCTTTAGATACTCCTGTGTCCATTTTGCTCAACATGATGAGACACTGTGCTGGTTGTAGGCCCAGTGTGCACTAGGTGGAGAGAACAGTGTCTCCGCTGATGAAGCAACACTAACGGAGGAGAGACGCAGCAAAGCGAAGCGAGAAGAGCCTGTTCTTCACGCTGCAAAGGAAACTTTAACAGGAGAATCGCTTAAAGTACACTGAGATAGAAGTTCCATTTTTAGACAGAATAAGAGTTTTGCTTTCTTTAATTCATCCTTAAGACACAGTTCTCAACACAGCTGGTGTTTGTATCCTGACATTGACTCATATTCTGCTTTCTCTTTGAATTGCAGGGATCGACTGACACGCTGGGTAAGTAGCCAACATATACCCTCCATGCTTTAACAGGAATTGTAACGTTTGTTTATGCATTTCAGTGATGGTTTATAGGTGGGATTTGCAATAGGAACATAGCACTTTCAGCACCTGAGACAGATGACCAATGTCGAACTAGCCAGTTACTTTGGAACAGCGGTCCCCAACCTTTTTTGCGCCACGGACCGGTTTATGTCCAGCAATATTTCAAGGGCTGGCCTTTAAGGTGTTGCGGATAAATTCAACAAAATAAAACCAGTACCGGTACCAAAAAAAAGAAGATGTATTCATAACACATGGTAAAAAGACCCAGGGAAACTGATAAAAACAATCAAAACAAAAATACAGATGAAAACCATAAATTTAACACCTGAGCCTCAATTCTCACGACCCGGAGGTTGGGGACCGCTGCTTTAGAATACATCCACTGAAAAGACCCAATGGTCATTTATGCATTTAAAAAACAACGCTAATACCAGCAAAGAAGCTGGTTCTAGCCTCCTGCCTTCAGCAATCATTTGCCTTATGTCCTTATAGAAGTATAGGTTTGAGTGTGGACTGATGTTTGAGCAAAAACAACAATTTCAAGAAAGTAAACTTGGGTTCTGTAAGCAGGAGAGTGATTTTCCGCACTGTGTTTGCTTAATAGCACTTACTGTAATAGGTGGAATTGGAGGATTGCTTTTTTGATGATGATAATGGCCATTTAGTGATGTCACCCACCGAGCTTATAGTGGGTGTTTCAGCCTTTTATCACAGGATCCCCACACTCATATGTATGTGTATGTGTGTTTGCTTGTGTGATCTAAAAAATCCTTATACCCTCCATTATCTTCTTCCCAAATTGTAGAGGAGTTTGGGAGGAAAGCTCTTCTACATTAGTTAGTATTTAATATTCATAATAAATGTAGTTAATATTAATAATTTTGTGTTCCTTGGAGCTTTTTGCTGCATGTATTTGATTTTTTTTTTCCATTTATATCTTATTTTTCATGCCTTGTACTTTTATATCTGGGAATCAAACTGGTGTAAAACCAGTTTTTCTGAAGGGAGTAAATGAAGAAACTGGTGGAGAAAGAAAAGTTTTGTCTTTGATTTAAACAGGAAAATAAAATGTCCCGTTTAATTAACTTTTAATAAAAAGAACATGATGCTTCCTTCTCGCGATTTAAACTCTGACGTCAGCTGAAGTGATTAGGAGGATAAATGGTAAAAGACAGCTGGTGCACCTGTGGCTAACCATACAGCAACCTGGGGCAGATGTTCTGTCGTTAACACAAATTGCATTATTAATACACTTGCAGTCCTGCCCTGATGTGGGAGCCATTCCTACTTTCATCTTCTCAACGAAATGTGAAGGACAAGGTATGTGAGAGACAGCCAGATGGGAAGCAAGGTCCCTGAAGCCCACTTTACTAATTAACGTTTAATGATATGTGATGTAAAAACCTTTTCCCTGAGATATCTTTCACCACATGGTTGGGTACACGACACTCATGACCTCTGACTTCCACAGATGCACTTTCGGACACAATGTGGCCTTTTGATTTATTTACTCATGTAGACACTAGAATGAATGAAAATGTGAAAATGAAAACCATCAGTTTCACATTGTGAATCCACAGTTAGTGTCCTATCTTCACTAGCTGAAATCCAGTCCAACTATCTTCAAGTGATAACAATGATCTTACTACAGTAAAATATTTACAGGCCTTTACTCTAAATGCATTGCAGCTACCAGGATAAGTCATAAACATCAGCTATCCGGTTTTTAATTGATGACGTATGAACTCTGTTTCCAGGTCCAACTTCTCTGCGTTTATTAAAGCTGTTGCATTTTTAACATGTTTTAATGCTTTGTATTTTGTTCTGTTTAATCTGAACAAGCCCCTAAAACAAGGTGGTGATCACTACCTTTTTGATGTGTTTTTTTATCACCACTAATCATTTTAAAGCTCAGTTTTTAAAACCTTACGATGTAACTACAGTAGGGCTGCCACGATTTGTCGACTAGTCACGATTACGTCGACTATCAAAATCGTCGACGACTGATTTAATAGTCGACGTGTCGTTTGAAGCTTTGTAAGATCACAAAAGACGCAGGAATAATAGCAGGATTTAAGAGTGTAATAACGGACTGAAACAGAAGATGGCAGCACTGCATGTACAAGGATGCCAGCTGCCGTTAAACCCCGAAGAAGAAGCAGCTGTGTCCCAGAATTCATAGCGCGGCCCAGCTTAGTTTCCAACAATGGCGGTAGCTAGTTAGTTTTAATATTACTCTTATTATTCTTTCTGGGTCACAAAATAAACGTTTAACATATTTTCAGGCGAGAATGTAGCTGTGTAAACCTCAAATATCGGCTCAGTTTATCAGGACACCACATATTTTCAAAAGCGCTCCGACGTTTTCGGAGACGTCTGTTACCCACTAGCTCGATAGCTAGCCAAGGGCTAGGTCACTAGCGCCGTGAGAACACCGGACTCCCGGCAAATTGTTTTCAAACCCACCGCCGTCTTTCGCGACTCAGGTTAAATACATATGAGTCACTTAGATAAATTAAAAATGTTGTTGTTTGGCTTTTTTTTTTTTTTTTAGTATTCTATTTGTTCCTGAGTAAATCGGTTTGGCTGAGTTAGTTTTTACACAGCTGAATAAACCTCAAGCAGACAGCTGATTATCAGAAGTGTGAGATGCTGGAGAATTTACTCTGTTGTCCTGTTATATTTTAGATAGCAAGGAGTTTATTAAACTTCACCGAAACAATCTGCAAATTTCATTAAAATTGAATAAACTATCATCTTGTCTTTATTTTTAGTTAGCACCTTAAAAGCTTAAAGCTGTAAGCTAATGATAGTTATATAAGAGCAGATGCTGCTGGTGCAATAAGCTGTAGTTTTACGTCCAGTGGATGATGATCTGATTAGTCGACTAATCGCATAAATAATCGGTGACTAGTCGACTATCAAAATAATCGTTTGTGGCAGCCCTAAACTACAGCCCAGCCCATGCAGCAGTATATTAATGACTAGCCTCTATTGCGAATCGATTATCTCAGTTGTTTTCCCGACTGAAGTTTGGTCCTTTTACAGCATCCTGCCATGTGACTGTATTTGTCCCTAACAATCGGGAAACCACACGTTAGCTTTCATCAAGTGGAAAAAAGTTAACGTTCATCCTCCAGCTTCACTGTGCTAATGTGTTTATATTATGCTAGCTGTGTAGCTAGCCACTACGTAGCACATCATTATATACCAGCTAGCCCAACTTTAGTAACCCCACAAACGTGACTGCTGCTTAGTTTCCTGTCTAAAATCTCTCAGTCAGAACATGGTATATTAAGTTTAGGTGGAAACTAGCGAGCTAACCTCCTGCTAACTTTAACTCAGTTAAATTTCATAAATTCTGTTTTCATGGATGCCTGGATGTTCAACTTATTAAAGATGAAAGAATTTAGACCGTTTTTAACTCTCAGTGATGCCACTGTGTTCGTTTGACTTTGGGAGCTGAAGCAGAGTTTGGAACCAGAAACAGCTAATGACATCAGACTTAAAGACCGGATAGTATTTAGCATCATGCAAAGTGCTTAACTATTAACATTCATCTATTAATTGTAAAGAAAACTCTGTTTCATAAAGGAACAATACAGCTCACTCAAAAAATCCTAGCAAAGACACAAAGACAAACAGAAGTTATGGCTAAGTGACTCGATAAAGTACCTAACAGAAGTATGTGATTACACCCCTTTATGGACATCACGTTTTTCAGACGATTTAATATTGTATTACCTTTAATAAGTTCACAAATAGAGGTTTTCCTTTTATGAACAAGAAAAAACCCTAACTATTTTAGGAAGACCCCAAAAAAGAAAATACACCTGTGATCGATGTCCCAATTTTGAAAACCTTTGATTACTGAAATATAACTGCGTGCATCTGTGGATATAAAACGGCCTGAATGCAGCAAAACTGCTATAAAATGAATTTGAAACTTTGAATAAAAGAACTGCGTATAATCTGGCTGCAAATAGGAGAAAATATCAAAAGAATTGTGGGAAAAAAAGCAGGTTTTAAGAGTTCATAAAGATGGAATTGGATACGGGAAGATCACGGAACTGCTAAAAGTCTGCGAAAACAGAGTTGCAGCAGTGATCAGGAGGTATAGAGCATGCCATAGCGCCTATTAATCAGAGCTGCAGTGTCTGTCCTCAAATGGACAAGGGCTTCAGACTTGGCACAGGGGTTATCGTGATGATCTGAGTTTCTGTGACAGTTCAGACACTGTGAAGGGCGTTGTATAAAATTAAACCGTTAATTGCTCTTCGGGACAAAAATGCAGGAATAAACTTTGCTGGAGATGAAAAGAAGCCTGATAAATATGGAGAGAAAATTGTATGGAGAGATGAGACTGAGATAAACGGTTTTGGACAATGACACATTTCTTGTAGTTTTCCCTCTTTACACCACCACGGTGGCTTTAAATCAAATAATCCAGATGTGATTAAAGTGAAAACCTTTCAAATTTAATTCAAGAGATTTTCCAAAAATGTTACATGAACTCTTTAAAAATCACATTTTTATGCATCTGAGAAGTTAAAACAAAATGAGATAACTGACTGATAGACAGTTTCATGTTCAGGTGAGGCCTGTTCTGTTATTCCATCTTTAGTTAAGACAATAAAAGAATTGCAGTTTCTTTTTAACATTGCAAACTCACTGGAGCTGTCCAGAGGTCCAAAGAGATGTTAATGAAGGAAGCCATCAATAGGTTTAAAACCAAAATAAAACTATCATTGCAAAGGTAAATACTTCAAGAGTGGCCAAAACAATAATTTGATTCATTCTTAAGAAGAATTAATTTACTGGACAGCAAAGCAACGTCAAAAGGACTGAAAAAGCAGTGAAGACAACTAAAGCTGATGATCACAGAATTATTTTCTGGATTAATAAAACCATTTCACTACATCTAACCAAGCCAAGAGCAGTCTCAAAGAGGTAGGCCATCATTGTTCAGGTCAACAATCATGTGGTGCCTTCCTGAAAGGAAATACAGAGGTTTGAAAATAAGGTGGCTACACTCAAGAAGACAAAGGTGAACATGCCTAGTACTGGAATACAAACAAAAAACATGTTTGGGTGGATAAAACAAGAATAAATGTAAGAGAAAGAGAGAAAACGGTGTACCACATTGTCTGTCAAACAGTAGAGGTAATGTTATGGCACGGACATATATAGAAGCAGCAGGATGAATTTTGAAGTATACAGGGCTATACTCTCTGCTCAGATTCAGCCAAACACTGAAGAAACTGATTGGACAGAGAAAATTACCCAAAGCAAACAGCAAAAGCAAACCAAGAGTTTCTCAAGGAAAAAAGAAATGGGGTACTTTTCAACCTGACAGAGCATGCTTTTCAAGTACTGAAAGCAGGGAGACGAGCAAGTAAGTAACAACTGACCTAACAAAGCATCTCAAGGGAGGAAACGCAGCATCTGGTGATGTCCATGGCTTCTAGACTTCAGAAAATCACTGTCTGCAAAGGATCTAAATATTATAAACAAACCTTATATTTAAATTTGTGCTAGTTTGTCCAATTACATCTGAAAACAGGTTTCTGTAAATAAAGTTTTATAATCAATATCATAATTGATGATTCAGGCCTGTATATGGGTGCTTGTGGATACGCCAACATATCAACTGCCAAACCCCAAGTCTCCTGGTTTGGCAGAGGAGGAAAATTTCTAAATCATAACATTTTCAAGCAGGCTGCTAAATCGACCAAGAATTTCTAAGGAAAAATAAAAAACCATGACATGGCCAGAGGCAAACTTGACTTGAAACCAGCAGAACACTTATGGGGTGTTTTGAAGAGAAAGGAACAAAAACACAATATCTCCTGCCAAGTAAATTATCTCAGAAGATTGAGAAAAACTTGTGTAACAGTGCTATCCTCTGCCCTGAGGAGGAACTGTAACTGAAAATAAAGGCAGACAAACAAAAAATTAACAAAATAAAAGATTGTGTTGCATTGTGTTTGTTTTGTGAAGCAGTTACAGGGACAATGAGGGCACAAGGTTGCAAAGGACTCAGTAGTGCAGCAAATGATCTCTTCTGTATAGGAAGTGGTAGAGCTGGGGGATAAAGGGAAAATAGCCAAGCCCTTGATCACAAGTCAAATGTACAAATCCTCATATATCAAAAGCTAAAGACAAAGAATTTTAAAATGACTTGTAAGGTCACGTGTACATTCGAGGGAGTTTTGCCATCTTCCGCAGTAACCTCTACGGTGGTCCTGAGAGGCCAAACGGACTGAAAATACTAGCAATAAGAAAAACGCTGCAAAAGCACACAAAACACAACGGAAATAGGAAAAAACAGAAGGGAAGTGTTTTTGAGGAGACAATAACCCGACGGACCAGTTGCAGGAACCAAAATATGCTAAGAATTGCGCTGGGAGACACTTAAAAGAAGTGGAGGATCTATCGGTTTTGTGAGGAAACAAAAGATGAGAGGTAAGTGTGTTAGCCTAACTATTAGCCTAAAAATCCGTCATCAGTATTATATGAATCATGATAAAACACGCCTACAGTGTTTTGGGTTCCTGCAACTGGTCCGTCAGGTTATTGTCTCCCCAGAAACACTTCCCTAGTGCTTTTGGAAATCTGTTTTTTTTTCTGTTTTCGTATTTCCGTTGTGTTTTGTGTGCTTCTCCAGCGTTTTTCTTATTGCTGGTGTTTTCTTAAGTTGCAGTCCATTTGGCCTCTTAGGGCCACCGTAAACCCCACTGATCCAAACCCCAGTAAATTTGTAGGAATATACTTATTGGGGTGAATAATTCATTATGTATTTACCCATTTATTAATCTAAAAATGCAAATACTGACTTCACGAGTTCTTTCTAGAAACCCTGTGTGAGTATGGACACCCTCAATGCTGTCAAACACACATCGATAGTAATTATTTTTTGTACCTGTGTGTACTTTTTTATTCTTTGCTTTACGATGACTTTCAATAACATCCTGGTCCAAAGTTAGAGGTAGTGAAATTTTAATGTTTATAAATGATCGACTGTGTTGTGAATTATTAAAGCAGAAGGTGCTGCTCGGGGGAGATGAGAGGGTGACGGGGAAACGTATGAATGCTGAGTGGTTTCCCTGCAAGATAAGAAGGAAAAAAAATGAGAATATTTGGATATAATATCCCCCTTAACTGAACGCTCAACCACAGTGACATTGTTAAAGAACAAGTAATACAAAGCATCTTTCAGCTTAGCCCCAGAAAAAAATTAAACTCTAACCTGTGATCCTAGATGTGATTAATACAAATTATTAATACTAGCATTAGCCTCAACAATCCTTCATCAGTCACACTTTAATCCCAAAGTGTATTAAACATGTGAACAACAGGTTCTCCTTAAAAGCCCTGCCAGAAATGCACAATTCTCCACTGGTCACATGTTAGTCTGACCACCAGAGAATAAATCTGGCTGAAACAAACTCTTTTCTTGTGATGCTTTCTTCCCCATGGTGTCCAAGTCTACCAGCTCAGGAGCTGTGAAGGGCCAAACAGCAACTCCTGGAAACTCCAGCCCATGTGTAAGTGATAAAAATAAACCCCCGTGGTCGATGATGGCTCGGTTCTTCAGGAACACTAGGTCACACAAGTTATTGTGGCTATATTTACTAAACTGAACCCCTCTTTCAAGTGTACTGGTGGTCATTTTAGAAATAAGTTCTCCCTTAATAAGATCTGAAGGCTTACAGAAGTCTTTGATGTGTGTCATGAGGCCACTGATTGACAGCTGTGATTGGCAGCTGGCGTGTCTGCTGCTCTCTCCGGCTCTTGAACTCGCCCTGTCTCCGACTTCTGCAGCTTCTGTTCCCCCTCATTTAGACAGTACGCGGTTAAACACAGAGAAAGAAAGAGACAGAGGGGGGAGGTTCTGAAACAAAGAAAGCAGGAGACAGGCAAAAAGCAGAGAGCGGTAGCTGGAGCATGCTGTACGCCTACAGCGATCGTGTCCCTCCCCGTCTAGACTTAACCAAACACCGATACATAGGTCCCTGCTGGCTGGAAGCTTTAAATGATGCACGTAAACAAATGCAGGCATTCACAGGTTCTTTGGCAATGTTCTTGTTGCACAGTCACAGTCTTATCATCTCTTTCTTTCATTTTCTATCAGTTCTCTCTAAATCTAAAACTATGTTTCTCCCATGAGTCCATCAAAATTATTGAACATGTTTTTTTAACTCTGCAGTAGTTTAGCATGTCTTTTTACATGCATATTTTTTTTATTTGCTCTTGTATTGTTTCCTTTTCCCCTGCTGAAGCCCATTTTGTTGCAGCTGCAGTGACAGAATTTCCCTACTGGGATCAATAAAGCTGCATTTCATCTCATCTTTTATGAATCTGAGCACAGGGGAAAAACCATCAGCAACACAGACGACACAGTGATAGCAAAGTGGAGAACAGGGAGGTGGCCAGGAGAACCACTGCTACCTCATTTCCTGGACTCATCTGTGAATAATTTGCATTTCCAAATATTTTTTCTGTAAAAGCTGCGATGCTCAGTGGTTTGAGGTACAGGGTATCAGACAAAACATGCAGAGGAAAACTGTCTGGCTAAAGTATCAAAAAAGGACAAAGTAAAGCAGAATCAACATTACACACTTTAAAGGGTTAAATGACTTTGCAGCCTAATAATTTGTTGTTATTCTTCAGGTGTTATGAAAAGCATTTTAATTAACAGTTTAATTGTCCAGCACGCACTCAGCCAACTAACTGGTAGTGAGCAAACCCGCAGTGTGTTCTTGTTAGCGAAACAAACTTGCTGTATTTTAACATCCAACTCTAACCAACCATAAATAATGTGCCCCTAAGCGTATAATATGCAGCCTTCTAATAGACAATGCCCAAAACGGGGTTTGTTATAGCAGCTGCTCTAAATGTAGTGAGTTCTTCTTTAATTTATCATTAAATAGTATCCAAAATGTTTTAATTTATGTCGTTCAGTCTTGTGATTTTTGTCAGCTGACAGTTTATTTCATCAAGGATAAGCAGAATTTAGCAAAGGCCAGTGAGATTAAACACTAATCAAGGATTGCCAACCAAAATAAGTTGGCACACTACAAAAGTCTTTAGAAGCGAGCTTCCAGCTGCCTTCTGTTCACCGCTATTGATCATCAGAGGAGACAGACTGGCAGGATGTAGCAGTGGTGTGCTGGTCCAGATCCCAAGACTGGCTCTGCAGAAGAATTAATGTCTGTACTGCTCTATGCAGGGACCATCTAATGAGTTCTGGACCCATGTACTGTATAATGCTTTGCTTTGTTGTTTTCTCACATGGAGGGGTGACTGCTGACAATTAAGTTCCTGGCATTTCATCAGAGAGTTGTATAAAAATCACTGTGAGCATTATACATGGTGTGTTTAAAAGGAATGGAATAATTCAATCCATTACAAGACTTTCTTAGAAAAACTAAAAATTGTATTATTACAAGACAGTGAGTAATCTTAATGATAGTAAATGAATATATGAATAGTAAATAGGCCAAGTATAATATAATAGAGGGTAATGCATTGTCAGCACTGTTTACATTCTACCCAAAGTAGACTAAAGTAGACGAAGTAGACTAAACTACAGTGTGTACAATGTCACCTCTAGATCTCAGTAGTTTGTAGATTGAGTAAACTAAATTCTATTTTTTTTATCCTCCCAATTCAAGGCAAGAAAGATCAAAGACATACATTCAGACTGTAATCTAGTCGTGGTCGGCTATTGTGTTTCTGCAAAACACACAGTATTTTAACATATCTGAATTATATCAACACTTAGCGATAAATCAAGACTAAAAAACGGATGTGTCAACCAAATATTTTGCAATGTTTTACGTTCTTACTCCGATTCACCTCAAAAACCTTGCTGTTCATCTGTAGTGAATCCACTGACTGTAGCAAACTGGCTCCCAACTGGATCAGCCCTAGAGTCTTTGGCTATCTGAGGGTGTCAGTAGCTACTGTTTACCTCAGCTGTCATTGTGCATCCACGTCTCATTACTCTGGACGAAGCTTCAAAACTCTGTGAAGGGAGTCTGATATGAGCAGTGTTGGGCAAGTTACTTTGAAAAAGTAATTAATTATAGTTACTAGTTACTTCTTCAAAAAAATAACTGAGTTAGTAACTGAGTTACAATATTCCAAAAGTACTTAATTACTTGAAAGGTAACTATTGCGTTACTTAAAAAAAAAAACATTTAACCCTCTGGGGTCCAGGGTATAATTGGCCATTTTTAACTACTTTTGATTCTCCCTCCACATTTTACCTTTAAAAACTATTTACTTTGCCTTGTTCGGTATCATCCTTTTCAGCACAACCTCACGTGTCTGAATTTACAGTCATGTTTTCATTTTGACATACTGTATTAACACAATTGATCTAAAATCAGACAAAAAACATAAAATCAGAGTAGAAAAAGTTATATTTTTTACTGTAACAACCACAAACATGTTTAATGAATCATTTTTCATAACTTTAAATGCGAATATAAATTGTCAATTTTAAAATCCTATGCACAAGTTTTGCAATCAAAGTTATTTGAATCCATTTACCTTTTACCCTTTTTTAAACAACAATTTTAAACTATTTACAGAACAATCAGCTGTTCTGCATTCAATAAGATGCCACACAAATATTTGTGCTACTCCAAAAAAATAATTTCTGTCCACTATAAAGGAGAACATCACAGCCTGATACCTGCAGGTCTGACAGCAGCAGGTGTATCACTCCTGTTTCTACCTGGAGACAGCAGTCGCCTCATTGTTCTGACACACAACACAGAACTATCCACAACACTACACACTAACTAAACTAAAACTTCCCCTGTTTTGTTTTTTTTGTTTTTTTGGGGGGGGTCATAAGCAGAGCGCTTGCTAGCGCTGTCCTTAGACTGTAAATGTGACGAAACTATTGAGGAAAAAACGCTGCGTATATATTGTTTATCATGACTCTGGTTTTAGGTGGCCTATCAACACAATTTAAAAACTGGCATATATCACCTTGTTGCTTTGTCTTTAAGTGGTCATGTGATTGGCTTACCACGACTACTTTTTCTTCTTCCTCAGTCAAACAGCAGCACTCATGCGCCCCCTTAGCTCCAGGTGTTGTGCTAGACCAGACCTTCCCAAAGTGTGGCGCTCGCCCCCTAGGGGGGCGCAGAGCCATGGCAGGGGGGGCGTGGGATGACAAGGGGGGAAAAAAAACAAAAGGCTTGGACACTGCTAGCATGGGGCGCCTACAGAAACGCAAAGCAGGAGATGAAGCATCGCTGAATATGTTTCCAAACCAACTTCATTCTGAGCCAAAGACTAGAAAAATATGGTGAAGCATATCTTCCTTTTGGCTTCACCTGCACAAGTGCCGAGGTAGGTCTCCCCTGCAGAATTGCTTTACCCTTTGTTGGGAGCAGCGCTGGGCTGTTTAAATCACGGACAAACAGTATTCCACATTTGTGATTTTTAGTTCACAATCATATATATATGATACTATACTTTATACAGTAAAGTTACAGCGGGATACAAATAATATCAGGCTCATCCTGCCACGATTTGTTTCCCCGGTTTTAATCACGGACAAACAGTATCCCACAGTTGTTTATGTTTTTAAACCTATTTTGCACAGAGAGGCATTTTTTGAAAAATGTATTGATATGATATCAATGTTGAATATTATTACACATGAAAAAAAAAACAACTACATGTAAAATAATCACACCGTGACGCCTCTGCCTTTGTAAATAGAGGGACAGTAACTGCGCGTGTATGTAAGCGTGTAAAACCTGCAGATAGTCAGATTAACAGTATTTTGTCTCTATCTGCCATTCTGCAATTCATCTCATGTAAACAATAATGTGGTGCACAGAGTGACATGAAAAAAGGCACATACCTTTGACATTTCCTCGTCCACAGGTAAACGCAAAAAAAGGAGTTTTTAAAAAAAAAAATCTCTGTTTTCGGTGATTCGAAACGCCTTTTACGTGTGGACCAAACAGCTGCATTTTCAAAAATACCCGTGTAGGTGCGGAGGTAGCGTAAAAGAGTTAGTAGTTTATTTTCTTACTACCTGTAATTTATTGCAGATTACTTGTATTTGCTTAATTGTTTACTAAATGTTTGAGGTGTGAAATAAACTGCAATGGAGCAAAATATGGGTGTGTGTGGTTGGAGGATGTGTGCGTGCGTGTGCGCAACATTTTTCTTGTAAAACAAAGGGGGGCGCTATCAGCAAAAAAAAGTTTGGGAACCACTGATCTAGACAGTGATCGTGATTACCGTCCGCGGGAGCACGCGCAGCTGCTTAAAGCTGTAGCGCCCAGATTACTTACAGCTACTTCCGTGCAGCTGATATAAGATGCGGTAAGCTGAACACAGCTTCAACCGTCTGTTTGTTGAAAAATAGTAACGGACCGCGTTTTCTTGTTAGTAACTGTAAGGGCGTTGTAACGACAGGAATAGTAATTAGTTAGGTTCCTCGTTACTGAAAAAAGTAAGGCGTTAGTAATGCTGTTACTTGTAATGCCGTTATTCCCATCACTGGATATGAGTGAGTTAGAGAAACTCACATCTGACCATTGACAGCCATACTAAGGTGTGCTACTGAGGATATGCCTGAAATGTTCTGTTGGTAAGCACTTCTGTGTTTGTACAAAAGGTTAGCTGCAGTTAGCTAGTGTTAGTGAAACCTTCTATGAAGTGGATCTAAGATCAGTGACTGTCACTAACTGAATAAACGTTCATATGAGAATGTAATCAAACTTTTTTCACAGAGAAAGTGTGATTGTTATGACACTGAAAGCTAGCTTTAGCTGGCGTTATATTAGCTTATAACCGGCTGTTGTTGTTGTTGTTTAGCCGGCTTCCTGTTAGCTGTCTGGAAGGTTGCTTGTCTAATCTCTTAATTATAATAATTAAGTGTGACAATAAATGAGCATTTTTATGCACGTTTTCGTGACTTAGAGTACTGACTTCGGTTCAAGACATGAGGCTTAGGCTGAATGTCCAATTACTGTATTCCTGTAATCAGAGGTGTGGACTCGAGTCACATGACTTGGACTCGAGTCAGACTCGAGTCATTAATTTTATGACTTTAGACTTGACTTGAAAAAATGTTTTAAGACTTGTGACTTGACTTGGACTTTTACACCAATGACCTGGGACTTGAATTGGACTTGAACCGGTTTACTTGAAAAGACTTGATATTTTACCCCAAATATAAAATTTAACATGCATATTATATAGAGATTGAAAATGTGACGTCATTCAGGGTAAACCGCAAAGGATTCTGGGAACTCGTGGCAAGAGGTACTAGCGCACGCAGGCTTTCAATTGAAATCAGTCACACAGCAATAAAAAGAAACACAAAAATGGCAAGAAGCTGTTGTATTATTAACTGCAATAGCCGGTCGCATGACAGCCACGGGAAGCCGACGGGTAAAGAGATCGGTTGTTCTCGTATTACGACTTTGAAGAGAAATTGTTCGAGCCATGTTTCCGAAGTGACAAAGAGGCGACGGATGGCCTGGATTGCAGCCATTCAAAGATCAAATGTAACGTCCCAGAACACTCCAGCTCACATGTTAGTCTGCTCCAAGCATTTACACGAAGGTCAGTCTGCTGTTGTAGTTAATACGTCATTTTCATAACATAATTGGTGATTTAGGTTACAAGCAAGTCTGGCGCTGAACAGAAATTGTCGCGCTATGCTCCTTTATTTATTGTGCATAAATAGTGAATTGTCCTGACACAATATTGCGTTTCACCTCTGTTATTATGGTACATTGACAAAAACATATACTTTTATTCACAGGATAAAACAGGTTTTTTGTATCACTAATTGCCCAGTACGATTACAGCATACAGTATTATTGTCACTGCTACGTTTCTGTAATGAACCAGAAATTATTTCCACTACTAATTAATTACCGTTGAGCTCAAAGGTCCTATTAATAAACGGTTAACGAATGTGTATTTATGACGACAATTTGTGAGACTGGTAAACTTATGATACGTACGATGGTCTTTCGTTCTACACGGTGCGTTTCAAGGTCCTGTACCCATCCGTCGGTAAACTGTACCTGGGCTTGTTGCAGTGACCTGAAGTTACTAAACTTCACGAGTGTATGCACTCACTCCAAGAACCGTATAATTATAAATATGCATATAAATATGCTACGATGAGATAGCTGACTTCATCTAACTAGCAAATGTTTTCCAGGCTACATTGGTGATGCAGTTTTTTTTAATGTGTATGATATTTTTGTCATGCGATTTTAAAGCCGGTCCTACAACCGCATTCCAAGAATAACATGCAGCTTATCTCAGAACTGTCGGTGAAAATTATTCTTGGAGTTAGGTTTAATTGAGCTGCATTCTAAAGAGGTGCAATTTCACAATTTGTGTATATTTTCTAAGTTCACTATTTTGTCATGTGTTGAGAAAAACACAGATTTTAAAATTACATGGTCTAATATTTACATTTAGCATAACTGCAACATTATTTTTTCGTTTTTTTAAAGACTCGAAAGGACTTGAAATTCAAAATTTCAGACTTGTGACTTGACTCGGACTTTTACACCAGTGACTTGAGACTCGACTCTGACTTGCCTGACATTACTTGAGACTTGACTTGAGACTTGAGGATAAAGACTTGAGACTTACTTGAGACTTGCAAAACAATGACTTGGTCCCACCTCTGCCTGTAATGTAGTGGTTTCCACACACCAGGACCTGCTTTTAAAGATTTTTAATGGGTTAATTCTGAGTTTATGAGAATTGTTGGAAGACGTAAGACGTAAACACTCGACTTTATTTGGCTCTCTCTGGACCTGGATTGATCAGTGTAGTAGACCTTAAATGCACCCGTTGGCTCAAATAGTTTGTTTTTTCCTGTGCTTGTATTGATAAGCCATCCCAGCCACTCACTTAATGACCACAGAAGTAGTTCAGAAATGTTAGCCTTCGAGCCATTTCACACCGACAGTAAAAGAGCAGTGTAATCAATTAAATCAATGCTGTCTAAGAAGAGAAGAGCTTCTGCAACGTCATTAGATGCCATTATCAAAATTTAAAGTCCAGAGGACTGTGTCCTGCAGGGTTTCTTCAAAAGTCTATACTATTTGAAGCAATGAGTACACCGAAACAGTGGCTTAAATGGTCCGCTATAAAGCAGGAGAGAGGTAAATAGAAGAAAAAAAACACAAATTTTCTTCGCTCATGGACTAAGTGAGCCTAGCACCCACTGCAACTCCCTACTTGCAGAGGACCGCAGCATAAACATCATTAAAAAAATTAAGTGAAAATTATTCATCTTTTTAAATATACATGGCTAATAGTTTACCTGATTTTTTTTTTATGTTTAGCCTATTTGTAAACCCATTATACATCTATCCTGTAATACTAGGACCCAATCAAACAAGCAATGGAAAAAATGTATACATGACAAGGACTTTCATTCTCAGGGAATTACAAGTTCTTTGGAAACTGCTACATCAAGCTTATTTAGTTGAATTACAGAGATTCACAATATTACGAATCTCATATCTCAGGAGGATATGAGATTTTGTAAAATGTACTTTTATTAAAACCCTAATTGCGATTTCAGAGAACATACAGGCTATGATAACAGAAACACACAAACATTAATCTTGGTTGGAAATATAACCTTATATGGAGAAGATACAAGGGAAACTGTGCAGTGCACCTCGTGTAGTGAGCCTGGGCTAAAGATGAAACGGGGTCATTGGATTTTTGATGGTTTTGCAAAGGTGATCTGCACGAGATTCAACCTGACAAACAAAGTTACAGTAAAACATGCCTGAATGTGAATTCAATATTACATGCAAAACAGCATCCATCACATCCTTCAGTGAGGGCATCCAGGGAGGGGGGGTGGCTTTGCTTCTTTGTTGTTATTATAAAGAGACAGTTGTTATCCTGTTGAAATGAGGGATAATCTGGTGTGCCTGCATTGTGTATGTTGTGTTCTCTGTGTGTCTTTCGCTTGCGCGCAGGAGATGAATTAGTCGCAGTTAACAAAAGCCAAACTTGTCAATGGGGAAAATGTAACGTCACTAATAGGCTTTGAGTCTGCGTTCAAGCGGGCTCACAGTTGCCTGGTTTTCCCACACAGAGCTGATGTCATTTCATCCAGGAAGCCATTAAATATGCAAGCTACGGAAAGATTACAGACACAGTGTGTAATTAATGTGGATATTTTTTTATATTTAACCAAAGAGTAGCTGCAATACAAACAGGCATATGTAGAACTTTTAAAGCTGCATGGAAATTAGCATTTTGAGCTTATGAAAAGGAAAAGTAGCTGCTGTGTTGTTTTAATGTTGGAATGTCTCAGGAGTCTTTAGGAGCGTTTAATCAGTTAATATTTTTAGTAAATCAGTCAAACTGAACCTTATTTTGATAGAATAAGGATAACTTGAACATATAATCACATCTGGTAATACTTCTTGGCAGCAAACACACATGGAAAATGGTCATATTTTCATTGTTATGAATCACCTGCTTTTTAAAATGTTATTCTCAGCTGAAAATAAATCAAATGCCAAGAAATAAATCTTGACAGGCATCCAAACGTCAACGCATCGCTTTATGTTTTTATGTTTGTGAAAAAGGCTCGTTAAGTTTTACTACTCTCCTTATTTTTCACCCTGTCACACTGCCCTTTTTTCCAACCTGCTACTCAGTGTGGCCTATATTTGAGAGCCGCTGTCATAAATTATGTTTGGGTTTTGTAAATATGTGCCACGAAACCTGTTTTACAGTGTTCAGTTGCCATTATTTCCTAATAGGCATTTTTCATGGCAAATATTTTGACTAATCATAGCAGGAAAAGCACCGGTGCTGCTAATAACTAATCATGGCTCTGTTTCATGTATAGGCGTACCAGTGTGTCGCCTTTCTCTCTGCGTCATGTCAAACGTCTTCAGGGAAGAAGGGGCCAATTTCTCCTCTGTCAGTATACTGTACAAGATGACTGCTTTTGGCAGGACCTCAGCACCTTTGGAGCCTTTACTTCAGTCCTCCAACATCAGACTCATGGATTCGCAGATGCCGATTATCACTCTGGCTGAAAGTGACCCACATCTGTCAGCTGCCAATGTATCATTTACGGAGCAAACTGCGCCAGCCAGTGATGAATGAACCTGCCTCTTTTGCTCGATACGATGCTGGCTGGCTCGCTGTCCAGAACAAGAGCACCTGACATGAATTGTCAGGAGTGCAAAGCAGTCCACCGTTTGCTAAGGTGGTATTCCAATTTTCATGTGTGTTTTTAATCAAAGTAAAAATCCAACAAACTAAAGTAACATTTCAGTATGAGCATGTATCAAACCGTCATTCATGGATTCAACAGGTTCAGCTGCTTGTTTCCATTTCAGGGGTTTTGTGATCTTACTCATTCATTTGCACAGAATGAATGATGAATGAAAAAATATTTGTCCCCTTCCTGATTTCTTGTTTTTGGATATTTCACACTCTTGAATGTTTCAGATCATGAAGCAAAACATGAAAGATAGCCCAGGTAAATATAAAATCAAGGTTTTAAATCATGTGTGCCACTGCCAGTCTTTCACATCACTGTGGAGGAAGTTCAACTCGATCTTTTATGCTGGATTGTTTTAATTTAGCCACACTGAAGTGTTTTTGAGCATTTTGTTTAAGATTATTTCAAAGCTTCTCAATGAAATTTGAGTCTGGACTTTGGCCACTCCAGAACTTTCATTTCATTTCTTGTTATTTGAGCCATTCAGAGGTGGACTTGCTGGTGTGTTTAGGATCATTGTCACAAGTGTCTTGAGCTTTATGGTATGAATTAATGGCCAGACCTTCTACTTCAGGATTTTCTGGTAAAGAGCAGAATTCATGGTTCAATCAATGACAGTAGGTCATCTAGATCCTGAAATAGCAAAGCAGCCCCAGACCATCACAAAACAACCACCATGTTTGACTGTTGGTCCTATTTTTTTGTTTGTTTTGTTATGAAAGCCTGACACAGACACAAGGTCCCAAAACCTTAATAATGGCTTGATTTCATACTCAGTGACTTTGCCTTCAATTCTGCTTACATCATTTGTGATGTTTCCAGTTGCAGCCTTTTCCTATGGCATGTCCAAAGAGCTGGACATAGAGGTTTCCGGAAATAACATACAAACAAAACTTGATTAACAGGTATTCAGGAAGTTTTTCTTTGTTTGTTGCTTTGGATTAGTTTGTACACTTGTATATGTTTCTATATTTTTGCTTAACTAGAGGATAACGTATGTGCTGATGTATAGTGTAGCTGATCACTCTGCCACATGCTGTAAAGGCTCACCAAAGTGTAACATCTTCAAAAATGAATGCAGTAAAAAATATTTTGGTCCAGAACTGGTTATTTTTGAAGGAAGAGACCTAGGGGAATTTACTGTGAAAGCCCATCAAACTTGCTCATCCTCCTCATCTCTTAATACACAGACGCTGAGCTGTCTGTTGGATGAAGTGGATTCCCCTTAGGTATTTTTTCTGCAGCGTGACTAAGTCCCTGTTATTTCTTCCCCAACTACAACAACAGCATTCGTTTGCTGTTTTGAACAAACAGAAAAACTAGAGGCCAAACTAGTGTATCGTGACAGTGGGATGATCTGTGGACCACCTGCGGGTGCTCCCATGTGTTGCATTTCTTTCTTTTTTTTTATTTCTGTGTTTTGGCTCTAAGACCTCAATGTGTGTGACATGGAAGAAGCTCCTAGAATTAAAAAAAGGTTCCAGATCTTGCTGGTAGAAAGTCTCAAAGATGACTGGGTGCAAATTTGTGAAGCACCATTTAGCAAAGGTTCTTAAAGTCATGTTTTAGCGTATAGTAATCAGTGTGAAATTCAGCATTCCTGGTACAGTTCAGTAGGGGATTTACCGTGACACTATATCAGTGGTGACAATAATGAGGAAATGCCAAAATATTTTCATTTTTACACCTGAGACAGAGCTGGGTTGACTGTGCAGCCTGACAAGCTGTTAAACTTTCTTTAATCGTATCTGTAAACAGGTGAATGCACTGCTGCACTCTTTCCTTACACTCACAAATCACTCACGGTGCTATAAAACGCCTCTAAGCAGATCGAGTTTGGGAATACTTGATCTAAAGACGCTTTCTCAGGTTGACCCATCTCAGTCTTGCGTTATGTTTTTGCACATTTAAAAATACAGCCCATCATTTTTAACACATTTTCAGCAAGGTAAATAAAATGCAACAAGCTGCCAGACAGCTAAAAGCTGGTAGGCACACGGTCCATTAACTGCTACCACTGTGAGATGATGATGATTTTAAACCCTGAAGGATAGCGAAATGTTTAATCAAATCTAGATCTACAAAAAATAACCCATAAATATGATAAATGCACTGATCCAAAAGAAGTCTGTGAAATGCAGAGGGAACACAAGGTGGGAATCAACTGGTTTCACAGACTCTTTCCCAGCAGTGCCTGCTTTTGTTTCTGGTTCAGGATGAAAACAATCTGTCTCCGTCTGTCTGCTAGTTGAATTTGAGATGGTTATGTGGACTCATTCTCTGGAACTGACTAGCGTCACATTCATGTACTTTACGGGTGACCAAAATCTCTCGCTGTGCAGCGAGTCCTCCCGGAGGCGCTCACGGTGGCCCACATGCCCCAGAATTACCATGACAAGCTGTTAATCACGTCTGGTCATTTATCTGTCAGAGTCTGCCCAAGTGTGGCACAGTGAGATGGACAATTCCCCACGACGGAGTCACACAGCCACCTCCAGCTGTCCGGCCGAATGGTTGTCAGTGTGTCTCAGAGCCAGCGTTCGCATTTGAGGTCTTCTGACTCATACGCTTGATGATGTCACTCCAGCAACTTCAGCGGCGGCAGATCGGCCAAACACCTGACTGACACCGAGCAGCACTTCTCATTTCATTCACTGACTTCATTTGGCAGCTGAGCATTGCATTAAGAGCCAGGATGTAGTGACTGGCAAAGATGTTCAAAATCTAAACTGGAGGCCATCTTGCAGTGGGATCACAGCAGCACCCAGCAGCGACTAAGTTGTTGGAACACACACAGACATGGACACTTCACATTAGGAGTTGCAAATTTGTTAAAAATGCATCTTCGTGCCACCCACTTAGGGTATCCTTTGCTCAGGGCTCAGGCTCATCCTCAGCCTTCATTTTGAGCTACACAGCTGTGAAGTTTGTGACTTTTTGTTGCGCCATGATAATACTGGCAACTTCTTAGCACAAGCAAACGCTTGCCTGCTTTCACATGGATATGTCCTTGAGTGACATGATGTCAGCCACCCTTTGCAACTATAACAGCTTCAACTCTTCCGGGAAGGCTTTCCAAAAGGTTCAGGAGTGTTTGTGGAAATTTTTGGCCATTCTTCCAGAAGAGTGTTTTGTGAGGTCACACACTGATGTTGGGCAAGAAGGCCTGGCTTTCAGTCATTCATCCCAAAGGTGATGTGAGGTCAGGACTCTGTGCAGGCTAGTCAATTTCTCTCATATGTGTCTTTATGGACCTTGTTTTGTGCGGTGGTGCGCAGTCATGTTGGAACAGGAAGTGATCTCCCCCAAACTGGAGTATGAAATGGTCCAAAATGTCCTGGTATCTTAAAGCATTAAGAGTTCCTATCACTGGCACTAAGGGGCCGAGTCCAACTCCTGAAAAACAACCCCACACCATAATCTCCTCTCCACCTCAATCCGCATTATATTGTAAGACGGAGAAGCGTGATTCAGTCCAGCTTTACATGACTGCATCCAATGCTTTGCATTGCACTTGGTGATGTAAGGCATGGATGCAGATCCTCAGCTATGGAAAGCCATCCATGAAGCTTTCTATGGACTGTTCTTGAGCTAATCTAAAGGCCACATGAAGGTTGGAGGTCTGTAGCGATTGACTCTGCAGGAAGTTGGCAACCTTTGCACACTATGAGCTGCGGAATCCACTGACCCGACTGTGATTTTACGTGGCTGAGTTGCTATGATTCCCAATAACTTCCTATTTGATATAATAGCATGAACAGTTGATTGTGGAAGATTTTGTAGTGAGGAAATTTTGTGACCCGACTTGTTGTACAGGTGATATATTATCAAGGCACCACGCTGGAACTCACTGAGCTCCTGAGAGCGACCCATTCTTTCACAAATATTTGAAGCACCAGGTGTTTGATTTTTTATACACCTGTGACCACAGAAGTGATCGGAACACCTAAATTCCATGATTTTGATGGGTGACATCAAATACAGTGGCAATACAGTAAATGTATACACATGCGTATGCCAACAGATCAAGTGTCTTTGTGGTTGTTCTGCTACACCACAATAGTTGTTCATCTACAAAACTATCGAATGAGGAAACATCTCCTTTTTCTAAATTTGCAAAATAATTTGGTAAAGAAATCCAAAAACATTTGAATATGCAAGTGATAAAAAAAATTACCTAATACTTCCATCACATGTTGTGGAAACAGCAACTGTTAAATTTACAGTCATGCTCAAAAACAGTTGCTTGATACGTTTCATTTTCTGTGACCTGTAAATAACTTTGACAGGTGAGAGCGCTCAGAATAAATAATGAGTTGGTAACGTGCGGCACAAAATGATCTTATTTCCCCCGAAGCGATGTGAGTCACGGTGCATGAATAAATTGTTGATCCAAATATCATAATTGTAAGCATGTGTATAACTCAGCACAAGTCATTGCTTATCATCTGAGGAGGCAGTTAGCCTGAGGTAAAGCTAACATGACGCAGGCGTTAACTTGTTACTTCTAGGCCTGGGTGAAAGATTTTAGGCTCGCACTTTATTTTCACGCATAGCAAACCATGTTCGTGTTCTGAGTTTGGTTTGGGATTTCCAGCGTTTTAGGGCAAAATAGACTCAATCAGTATCAATATGAAAGCTTTTTCTTTAGCATGCTGAGAAGAGAGATTTCATAACTGATACAAAACAAATGCATTAATCGCTGAGTACCTCATTTTTTCTTTTTTTTTGTTTTACTGTTTTTAAACTAGTATTCTTTGTTAGTATAACTACTTAGCTCACCCTGAAGCACCTTTCAGACAGTGATCACCAAGTTTCTTCATTATACAGGAACTGGGATTCTTAAACTTGACTTTTATTTTCAGGGACTGGAAGTTGCAGGGGGCTAAAAGTGCTGAGTAGACTGGAGGTCAGTGGAGAAATTACAAAGGGCAAGTGGTCATAACAGGACTTCCAGGGAGTTATCTAAATATAGATAACTCCCTGGAATGAAAGCACACAAGAAGATAACCTTCATTGTGAGATTGGCCATTTCAGTCCATGCACAAAAGTTGTGTTTATGACCTCAGAGCATTGCTGAGATATGACCTCTTATTCTGCTTTAACAGACTTTCCAGCATTAAGAAAATCTATGTGACTCCTTTAATGAAGTTTGGCTTGTATATCATTCACAGACCACAATCAACACTGTGGGCTATCGTCAGTTTTTTTTTCCATGCAATCCAATAACGCAGAAATTGATTTTGACTTGAACTAAAGAATCCAGCAATACTTAATTTCTGAGCGAGACACAGGGGGGAAAACAGCGAAGCTTGGCCATCAGTGATCAATGATTCCAGTAAAAAGTGAGTTTTTTAGAAAGCTGCAGGGAATTTGTGCTTGTTGCCCTCATATACACTGTTTTGTGTGACTCCTCACTTCATGTTTATACAACCCATAGAAACACAATGGCTATACTGATAGGGACTACAACAAAATCAAAAATAATTATTATGTAATCTATCTAATTCTCATTTCAGCATTGCATGCACATTTTTTGCTCGATTGATGCCTGATGATAAAAAGCCTGAAAAGTTATCTTAAAAACACTTTTGCCATCAAGAAAGGATTCTTCCTCGTGACCTGGTCTCAGGTTCCTTTTTTTAATACAGTTTGATCAAACAAATTGTGCTTTTAAATTGCATCACAATAAAACAAACAGAAGTGTGTGCTGCAGTACTGATTGTTATCCATCACACAGCAGTGAGGGATCTTGTGATTATCGGTGCCAGTTATTTGCTATGTGCTAGTGTGCATGCATCTGCTGAGCAGCTCATGCACAGGATATCTTGCTAGAATGGGATTAAACACAAAGTTAAAAAAAAAAATAGCCCTGAAGATTCACTGAGGAACAGTTAAATCCAACTGCAGCAAGTTATAAAATATAATGTCAATAAAACCTTCACTAAAACACAAATAACTCCAATCTTAAAATTGGAAAACATTTTCTCTGTAAAATAGTTCAAATAACAGCTCCTGCAGAGCTGCCTCCAATAGCCTGTTAACTTCCAAGTGCCCTGTCACACCACACTGGATAGTCTGTGCAGGCATTAGCTCTGGCCAAATATCAATTGATTTTTGGAACAAGTGGCCAGCTCCCAGATTGTTATATTATCATTCATTGTTTCAGACCCGTCCAGATTAATTTGATCGCAGCAGGATAAAAAATGGTCAATCAGGCTGTAATGTAGCTGTAATACTGTGTATGACATGATGTTCCAAGCCCACAAAAATAGATGGAGAGGAAGAATTGATGCAGTGACAGGAGGCAGATGTCCAGTAGAGAGGAGCATGAATCAAAAAGTAGTGATGTTAGACAGAAAAAATACATAAATACAGAAATTGCTTTAAAATCAATGTGTGCAACACAACAGTGTGGAGAATTTAACAGAAATGCACTACTCAAATGTGATCCAAAACATAAGATGCCCTTTGTTATTGTTTTTGTTTTTTTTACACCAAAAAAAGGTTTTGTATAATTTTTTCTCAAGACTTTCTTGAGACTTTCTCTTCCAAAGGTTTTCTTTGGGCTATGGCTGCTTTTTCAATGCTTTAACTGACCATTTTCAGAGGAATAGTTTCTTATTTTGTTTTTTGGGAGGGGTTGGGGTTCTTTTCTTTGACAGGATGAATTGTGTCTTGATTCATTTCCCCATTTCTTTAGTTGAATCAATGAAAAATGCAACAAACAAAATCATTTGACAGGCATAAAATAGTATTGACTTGGTACATCTCAGCATGGTGTGCAGTATGTCTTTAAAAATTTCAGGGAACTGGATGAAAAACTATCTATAGCAGATAAACTGTATCTGAAATTCATGTCCTTAAGCAAAGACCTGACACGAGAAATACATCTGACCCTTCAGCTGATCTACTGCTATCTACTGTTCACTGAAGACTCAAAAAAATAGTGTCAGTGGAAGGGTGGCTGTCAAGAAGACATTCTGAAGTAAGGGAAACAGGGAGAAAAGGCAGAGGTGTCTCACAAGGAAAGTGTCATTGATTGTAATCCACTGTGCAATACCAACTTCTTCAGCATGATGACAGTGATGCAAGTGCAATAAAAGCATGCCTGCATAGAAAAACACACAATGAATCACTAGCAGTCATGGATTGGCCTCCCCAAAGCCTGGACCTCAACATTACTGAAGCAGTGTGGGATGCAGGCTCTGTGATATTCTACCTGCTGTTACAATTCACAAGGCTGAGTGCACTCATGGATGGGATTAACCAGTTACATTTGGGTGCATTTATTAATGAAGAATTAAAAAACAAAAACAATGACTTGTTGCAGCAGTTCCATTCAATTAACGTACCATATTTCATTGAGCTCTTTAGAACAACCCAACCCTTGCAAAGTCAGACTGCACGACTAGCTGCTTGACTTAATACAACAGTGTGCATCCCTGCTGTATATATATAGTTGTACTGTAGCTATAGTGATTTTAAAATAGGTTGTTAACTAAAACACTTACTAATTAAGATAAAGTCTTAGAACCTATTTCTGCTTTTTGTTATCATCCGATTCATCAGCAAAAGAGGATTTTAAACATCTGTCTTTTGGAAACAAAATGAAAGCGTAACTTATAAATGGTAAGCATTTACCGTGATAGATTTTCTACTTCAAGCTTTTGAAATTGAGTTGATTTTCCTGTTGTATGCAAATGCATGTTAAGGATTGAAAGCCTCAAGGGGTTGGAAACTGTAGAAAAACATCTGACACACTTCACAGATTTTAGATAATAGTCCAAATGTTATGTAAATTATAATTAAGTGGTGTAAACTGATTAAAATATATAAACCTCCTACTTGTGGTCCTTTAACTCCAGCTTGATGTACAACCACGCTCAGTCTGAAGTTGTTCAGGCTGATTTAATTCATATATCATCATGCAGCATTTCATTTCATGTCTGTCACCCCTCATCACACTGCACACAAATCTTTAGCAGTGGTGGAAATGTTAGTTTACAGTGTGGTATAATCCTGATTATCTCAAACACATTATAGGACTGCTCAAATGATTTTACAAAATGGACTATCCAAGAAAGAAACCATCATGAGAATAGTCCTAATTTAATAGACATTTGCAACAAGTTGAAAAAAGATGAACACAGTGCTGTTTACAGCCCGTGTGAAATAACATATCACGCAAAAGTAGATTTCTCCATTTAAATTTATATAATGTTCACTGAAAGTCAGATGATTCACTGAAAGTCAGATGTGAGGCACGTTTGAAGCAGCAATGATGGAGTGCCCATTCCAGATTGGGAAGGAGTTGCTTCCCCAAGTGGAGTCATGAGTAAGGAAAGGAGAAAAAGGGAGCTGGAGATCCTTGTGTATGCCCACAAGCTGTGTGTAGTGCCTGGAGGAATGTGTACATGGTGTACATGGAAGCAATTGGCAGAAATGAGCTTAACAAAAGAAGAAGAAGAAGTAGTTTTATTGTCATGATCATATGTATACAAATTGTCCCCAGCTAGACTGTCCCTCAGAAATAGAGTGATCATTTTTGAAGTGGCTCAGAGTAAAGTCATTATGACTCCACATCAAAAGGAGGCAGTGGAGGTATTTCAGGAGGCAAGCTATTTCTAGCTTCCTCCTAAGGGTGGCTGGCCTCTCCCTTAGAGATAGGGTGAGAAGTTTGGCCATCCGGGAGGGGCTCAGAGTAGAGCCGCTTCACATCAAAAGGAGCCAGTTGAGGTGGTTCGGGCATCTGACAAGGATGCCTCCTGGGCGAGGTTCTTCAGGCATGTCAACCCGGGAGGAGGCCCCGGGGCAGATCCAGGACACGCTAGAGAGATTATATCTCTCGGCTGGCCTGGGAACACCTTGTTGTTCCCCTGGACAAGCTGGAGGAGGTGGTTGGGGAGAGGGAGGTCTGGGCTTCTGACCCTGGGTAAGCGGAAGAAGATGGATGGATTGATTCCAGGACACACTGGATCTGTCAGTGTGTCCTTGTCAAAACAAATGCTAAAACATGTTTTCAATAAATGTAGAGTTAAATTGAACAAACTGAGTTAATTATTAAAAACATTATCAATAATTATGCTTGCCTATCTGTTTATGCAGTCCAATCAGCTGTCAAAAAGCAACACAATATTTTTTGTTGGGTGTGGCTGACTGAACTCTGACACCTTCTTGCAATAATTTCAAGTCCCATCCAGCTCGGCGGATTTATGTGTGGGCTCTCCTCGCTGCCTCTAAAAGTTAGCGAGGTCAGCTTCCAGTTACGTCACCGTTTGGCACTCATACTGATAAAGCTGCTGTGGAAGTGAGTCGCTAAAGTCGACTAGGACTGCACAGCTGGGTACATGACTCCTGTACCGTGCAACAGAAAGATGTTGTACAGTTTTATTTATTTATATTTTTAAACCACCTAATTTCTAAGGGCATTCACCACAGGATTTCTCAGTCCAGTCCAAACTTGCAGCACAGATTACCACCTATACGTACAGAAAATACTCCATGAATGTTGCTTTATAGGAAAGGTTCAGCTGTCACAACTGTTTTCAACACAAATCCTTGCTTGACAGTGCAGCAAAACGTTGAACAAAGTGTGTACAAAATAGTACAGCAAATTGTCCTCAATGTCAAATTGTGTTGACGTTAATGAGCCCGTCTGAACAAAAAGAAAACAGTCTCCAGTCTGATTGAAGCTACAGCCGCGTCACCTAAAAGCTGTGGCGGCCCGGAGCGAGACTAACATCCTCAGATGCATCTCAATTGAGTCACTGATGCAGCTCTAACCCATTTCCAAATGAGCGTCTGGCAAGACCCTCCTTGTCAAGGCAGATAGGATGACGGCGCAGAGCCGTGCGGACAAATGGTGAGGGCGTTGAGCTGCAAACAGAATGAAAATGACCAAGATAGACAGGGGGAGATACTGAGAGCGACACAGAGATGGAAGAATGCATTGCACTGCTTTATTCAGCTCCCACACACTTAACGTCTCCACATTGTCTGTTTTCTTCTTTTTCTTCTTTTTTTTTTTGCTGTTGTTGTTTTGTTTTTGCAAGGATGCTGCTGAGGTGAATCATCCTGTGACCTACATCTGAGCACCCAGGCTTAAAGAAAATTAAATAGATATCATTAGCTGGCAGCTCCCATCCACTTGTTCCACGTTACAGTGGCTTAACAGCCCAGCACTCTATCAAGGAGGCTTAGTTGTTGAGGTGAAGTATGTGTGACTGTTTGTGTGTATTTTGTCTGCCATGACGTGCCATTTGCAAATGTCAGTACTTTCACATGATCACATGATTTGGTCTTTTCAGCTTAAAACTGTAAATCTCTTTTTGCTCTCCCTGCTCTCTGACCTGCAGGAGCGTGACAGTGAAAGAAAAGGTCTTGTTGAACCCAATTCATTTAATCTTTCAAATTTTAAACGTATCTCGCGTAAAATCTAAGAATGTGCAGAATTTTAGCTCATTTTCAGAGGTAAACTTTATAAACGTAACCTGAAGTTCTCAATTCAAATGTGTTACAGACATACAGAAAATTTTCCATTAAACTGCTGAGAAAGGCACGCTAAGCTTCAGCCTCAGGATCTCAGCAGAGCTTTCTCATTCCAGGAACAATGAATTATTGTAATGAGAAGTCCATGGATGTCAGAGTATATGTATGACAAATATGTGGTTGCAGCATCCCTGCAGGCTCCTTGTACATGGCGTACATACACTCCATATCTTGTGTGTGAATCCACTTTTACTGCTGACTAAATGATTTGCTCGAATGTCATTTTCCTTCTCTGTTCTCAAACTGTGCTAAGGAAGTAGGAAGCATGTTTCAGATCAACGTCAGAGAAGACGCTTACCTGATCATGTGTACTTTTTTACTAGTAGTGTATACACGTGAAATGTCTTTACATGTGACCAATCCATCCATCAATCCATCTACTCTCTTCCATTTATGCAATTAAAGGTCATGAGGGGGCTGGAGCATATCCCAGCAACATAATCAAGGCGTATAATTGACATACAAAAACAAATCACCAAAACAAGGAGTCAATGAGCATCTCCAAAGAAGCAAAAAGGTTAAGATGCATGTCGACTACAAGTTCCTTGGACCTAGTTGCTCATTGTCCCCCTCAGCGACCTCTTTCTTGGTCCACAAATGTGAAAATGACAAACATTATACTGTATGACATTTAGAGTTCGCCACAATTTCTAACAGTTGCTGAAGGAAGTGAGGAGAGACTGACTAACTCCCTCGTACTCAGTCAGGACACTAATGTTGTTTTCACTCTACAAGCACACTATCTCTGTAGCTGCCAAACATAGAGGTAAGTAGTTCAGGAAAGCAAAGTGGAAACGGGGATATTTCTTTCTTTTTTTCTTTCCACAATCGCTGCAAAGCAGGCATGACTGACAGATTGTTTTCAAAAGTTAAAGAAAGACTTGCAGCGTAGGCCCCCCTTCCAGTGCCACCTTCTGAAAGAAATCTTTTAGACTCTCCAAACTGCGTGTGTGAAACGTGAGTATCTGCTTTATTACAGCTGCTGTCGTGTGGAGGGAGCCAGAGAACGATTTCCTAGACTAGGAAAGAAATGAAATAGAATGTGAGGAAACTGTGATCGCGTTTCTTCAGAGCTTTCAAACACGAGTGTACCACTAGATCCAAATATAAACACTCGCTTGCTCTCTATGTCTCTCTCACCTCTCTCACACACACACTTTCTCCTCTCACTGCATGCATTCAGAGCTGGCAGGCTCAACCACCCCCTAGCTGGTGAAGTGACAGGGGGGAGCAAACAAGCGACACATGTGCACATGCGAGCGAGGCTGGCTTCACACAGGGTCACATGCAGCTTCCTATCAGATAACAAGCCGGCATTACAATCGCAGGAGCTTCTGTTTTAAGTTTGAGGGGTTTTAAACGGCAAGCTAATTGGATGTGAACAGTGTGACACATCAGCCAACCCGGAGCTGACCTACAAAATGGCAAGGACTTCACTAGAGTGGAACAATTACCCAGTTTTCTGTTACACCAAAAAAACTTGAGCTATTTCACCTACATTTTAAAGTTTTTCATGGTCCCTGTAAATACATCCCCATCATATGTTTGCAATGAAACTAAAAAGTTACTAATAATTCTACTATTAATAATAATTACATATCTCTGTATTATATTGAAGACGTATCAACTGAAGCTGAATTTGGGCATGGCCGCACTTTTGTGTAATACAGACTTTTTACCACAAGAGGGTGTCGCGAATGTTCACAGAAACTTGCTAATAAACATGATTTTTTTTTAATGTTGTTATATTTATGGTTTTATTTTTTTGGTTTGGTTTTGTTGTGTGGAAAAGGATTCATAATAAAAAATAATAATGGCTGATAATTAATAAATAATTTTTATATATAAAAAATATTTTATATATATATATAGTAATATAATAAATATAACAAAATTATTTTTTTATATAGTTAAGCTTGACCAGATAAAATTTTGTAATATATTACAAAAATATTTTTTTAATATTTCATGTCATAATAACATTAAAGTCAATTGCATTACTTGGCTGTCAAATTATTATTAAGAATTCAGTAGAATAAGGTAAAAACACAGTACAATCGATAGGTTTGATAAGGACTGTGGGATTTGAAAAAGAGATTTTATAAAAACTGAGAGTGAGAATAACTCATAATGACCTTTGAAAATGATACTCTTTGAAGCTATCTGCCACCTCCATAATCCTCAAAAGAGCAAAGTCAGGATGCAATTGTGAATAAAAGGAACTGAGCTCGCACCCCCACACACATACACATGCACATGCGCGCACTCAGTGCAAACACACATACACATGTCCTTTTCCACTCCCTCAGTTACATAACCTTAATGCAAGAGACAGCTTGACTAAGACATCCAGGGTCCATCCTGTGATCGCTGTTTACTTCAGCATGCAAGGGAATTCATCCGTTCATCCATCCGTTCATTCACTCACTCATTCATTCATTAGCATGCTGAGCTGATGACCTGCATGTCAAGAGAGACGAATCATGTGAAGAGAAAGCGGTGTCCTTGGGGCCAACCGGTGTGTGCGTGTGTGTGCGCGTGTGATATGTGTTTTTGGACAGGAGCTGTTGCTGCCAGTCTCAGTTCCAACCTGCTGTTTTACATTAAGTAAATCTCCAAACTTCCTCTTACTAACACAAAATATTTTTCTTGAAGCATATTCAGATTTTCAACTCTGAATATGTGCATAAGAGACTCCTCGCATACCACATGATCTGCAGATACAGCCAAGAGCTAGTTTTCGGTAGCCCCCCTGACATGTCTACTGCAGCAAAGAGGAAAAAAGTGAAGCTAGTCTTTTAACTGCGTGGCTTTTATTTTTTTTTACCTCAGCTTAGTTTGGATAAACCAAAGCTGTTTGCATTTAGCAAAACAAATAAATAAGGCAAACAAAGCTCTAAACAAGTCACCTTTCAGTTTATAGCAGTTCTGTATCATTTTGTTTACCAAATCAAAACTCACATTGCTGCGGTCAGTTAGATATAATGTGACCTTGCTTGTAACTAAGCGTGCTCAGCCAACAGTAAGTAGTGGATTAACTAGACTCAACTCAAGTCTGATTTTGGGGCCCAGTACATAAATCCATGAACTAAAATTAGCTCCAGCTCTCCAGCTCAAACAATAACCCCATATATTAGTATCATATCGTGTATTGTGTATGGGCTTCTGCGCTTGAAGGACACTTACACCTTATATATTTTATATAATTTAAGAAAATTCTACTTCTAATAATTTGACTTTAAAATGCAAGACTATACAGAGTGAGCAAGAAATAAACACTGATGCGGACCTAGGTCAGCATAAGCAGCAACAACAACAACAACATTATTTCTGAGAGTCTCACCTTGAAGGCTGACATGGGCAGATAGTTTTGGCAAACCTCCTGTTTTTCTTTTCTCTTCTTTGCATGATGCTTCACTTCCAAACACACACACACACACACACACACACACACACACACACACACACACACACACACACACACACCCTCCATAGCTAAGGGAGCAACAGGCGTTCAGGTTACTGCCTGGCAGATGCACAGTGGGATGCTCCCAGAGGCCTCTGCTGCAGAATACAGCCAGGCCCCTCTGACAGCCAGGCAGAGTCGACTGTGACAAATAGTAGTGGACTTTTTACGCCCCAGCAACTTGCACCGCCAACCCAAACACACACACACACACACACACACACAAACACAAACACACACACACAAACACAAAAAAAAACTTTCAGGCTATTCAATCAACCCTGAGGCATAATCCCCCACCTCCTCCGCCTCCATCTCTTTTCCCATCAGTGATACATATACAATAAGATTGGAGGTGCAGCACGTCAACAGCTGCTGGCTTTTTCTTTCTTTTTTTTCTTCTTTTTTTTTGTGTCCCGTTTGGATCTTTAGCCATCAGAATTGTTGTCTTAAGGCCAAGAAAGATGCCAAGCGGATTTATTTTACCAAGTGGATCATCATGGCCTTGCCATATTGGTCCATTTGATTGACCTTTATTATAATTATGAATTTATTTTATTTTCAGTTGCTACAAACGGGACAGACATGACTGGGGGATAGGACAGGGAGAAAGAATGAAAGAAAGAGAGGGAGAGAAAGAAAACCAAAGGGGAGAAGAGACGGTGAGAAGGGGGGGAAGAAAGAAAAAAAAAAAAAAAAACAAAACACCTGGGTCACCTGTATGGAGAAAAAAAACAGAAGAGAAAGCAAACAACAAAGAGCAACATAATAAAAAAAACAGCACCATCACAATAAACTAGCTAGCAGTAGATATCAGTAGATACTAAATAATAAACGATATTGTGCAGCACGCAAGATAGACAGCGCACAATGTGCTTTGAGGCAGCCAAGAAAGCTGTAGTGGTCTGTGAAACCCGTGTGCACACCTGTGTGGATCAGCACGCTTGCATTCAAAAGGTTTCTCCATGTAATGATCTGCAGAGGAGTGTGGGGGGCCACAGCCCCGTCCTCCAGGGCATGAAGCAGGTATGGAGGAGATCAAAACTCCAGACATCCAGAGGCCCCCAGAACACAAGAGACCAAGGAAGACCAACAGAGGGGCAGCCGCGCCACTGTCCCAGAAAGAGCTGAGAGAGTCCCAGATGAGGGCTCACTCAGCAGCCGCGGAGCAGAAGCCAGGGGGGAGTTGCAGTGACGCCCGTGAGCTCCGCCGGCAGCCAGCCGTGCCTGAGTGACCGAGCCCCAGGCCGAGAGGCCGGGGGCACCCCACCTCCGAAGTGGCCCGAGCGAGCCCCAGGCTCCAGGCCCCGATAAGCGGCCGCCAAGGAGTGAGCCGGTGTGTACCCGGACGCCCACTCCCAGACACAAAGAACCACCAACACACCGACACCTGAGGGAGTCCGCCACTGGCAGGGGAAGTGGTGGTGGGTGCTGGCTTTTTCTACAGCGAAAGAAAAATATAAGACAACCGAAAAAAGGACGGAAAAAGGTAAAGAAAACACTGTGAAAGCAATATGCACGGTCATATCTGCGCTGATCAAAGGTGCTGGTGGTGCTATATTTTGCACACTCTAAGTTACAAGTTTGCATAAATAATCTGAATCAGATTAAAGCCGCTGCTGTGACCACCTTAACCAAATTACGTTCAAATGGTGAAAGTCATTATCATCAATAAAACTGGCCTAAGAGTAACTTGATTAGCAGACCTGCAGGACTCATCGATCTAGAAATGTAACTTTATCTGATTTATGCTGATGTTATGATTTTGTGGAAGCAGCTGATGCAAAATGAAGTTGAAAAGCGTCACGGTTTAAAGTGTATAAAAACATGTTAAAGTGCTTTGCATAATGTCTCTGTAAAAACAAAACAAAACAGTGTACTAATGAAATATATATATAGTTTTTTACTATTTCCTCTTGTGGGGCATACATTTATCTATGTGGGCAAAGTCCTGACAGCTCGGATGTATTTACCATCCATCAGCATCCACATGCTCCATTACCCTGATGGGCACATCAAGTGGCAAGGGTCATGTATAAAATTAGTGAGCTGACACATAAATCTAAACCCAATAATCTACTAGCAGCAGGTCGACCGATGCATCTATAGTAAATAATTATTAATGTTCACAGACAGGTACTGGAGCACAAGATACACTGAGGAGCAGAGAATATACACTAACTGGCCACTTCATTAGGTACATCTGTTCAACTGCTTGTTAAGACAAATGTCTAATCAGCCAATCGCATAACACATTTAGGCATGCAGACATAGTCAAGACAACCTGCCAAAGTTCAAACCGAGCATCAGAATGTCAAGGAAAAGTGGTTTTAGTACTTTGAGCACGGCACGTTGGTGGGGACAGACAGGCTGGTCTGAAACTGCTGATCTGCTGAGATTTTCCCACACAGCCTCTCAGCCACTCAGAATGGTCTGAAAAAGAGAAAATATCCAGCGAGCAGCAGTTCTCTGGGCAAAAATGCCTTCTTTTCATGCTCAACCCAGTATAACGGCAAAATGTGCAACAGACACGCTGGTTCAAAGTGTGAAATAGACATGCCTGCAAACACTGCAGTGAGTTGCAGCAACAGCAGAGGGAGATTTTATTTCAGTCCAACATGACAATAATCCCGGGAAAACTTTTGAAGAGACATTACGAAAACATTCACGTGGAAATACACATTAGCCACCTAGCTTAATCGTCTCTGGCGATCAAGGATGCAGAACAGCATCTCTGAATACACAGAACATAGAACGTTGAAGCAGATGAGCAGCAGAAGACTACACAGACACTCACGGCTCACCAAAATTGGACAACAGAAGTTTGGAAAAATGTTGCCTGCTCTGATGAGTCTCAGTTTCTGCTGTGACACTTACATGGTAACTTTAGAATTTGATGTAAACAACATGAAAGTATGGATCCGTCCTGCACTGTATCAACGGTTCAGGCTGGTGGTACTGCTGTAATGGTATGGGCATTGTATAAACACCTCAGCCTACCTGTGTATTATTGCTCATCATCCCCATCCTTTTATGACCACAGTGTACTCATGTTCTCATGGCTGCCTCCACATTTATGTGTTTATAAATTAGATAATTTGCTTCAAACTAAACCATCCGAGAAGGTTAAGAGAGGAGAAACCACCAGGCAGTGAAATAGACCTTAAATGTAAGAAATAACCACTGCCATATATCCTTGGTTTTATCTTTATCAGTACCAACAACAGCAACACCAACAAAGGTTCATTTGTACAAATCTATGATAAGTTAGCAGTCAGCATGCAAAATAGGATAACCGAAATTTAAATGTAGTTACTTTATACTGATGGGTTTACCTACTGGGGTAGGCACGGGCCAGTATTAATGTGGTAAATGTTCGTTTATTGCATTACACGTGTCTAATGGCTCCAATTACTACTACCAAACTTGTACTTACATTTTAGTCACAAATGGATTAACACATAAGTAACATGGTGCAGCATGCATCAGACATTTAATCCAATGGGGAACAATTCTCCCTTTTGATGTACTGAATACATGTTGTTAACATCTCTTCATTTTCATTTAATTACCACGAGGGCAGGATTTTTAAATTAAATGTATTTATATTGTTCTAATCACACGAACCGCACAAGAAAATTGTGTCACAGCAACAGAGGCTTGAGGAGTAATTGTATCCGTATTTAACTTAAAATAGTGTATCATAACCGTCCATTATGTTTAAACTGAAATGTAAAAAAGCACGACTTGTTATAGTCAACACATCCTAGCCTTGTACTTTTAGTCATGTTAGCTTTGAGCACCTTGTTCAGTGTCAGGGTTTCAATTCAGTTTTATTTATCCAGCGCCAAATCACAACAACAGTCGCCTCAACGCACTTATATTTTAAGGTAGACCTATAATAATACAACAAACCTGATGTAGGGGTTGGGATTTGTTATACATCACCACATCCTCTCCTTGGGGTCTTAATGGTGTCCTGGGGCAGAACAGACCAAGAGGACCAGAGATCATCCGACCACCAACGAGAAAACTTATCAGAAAAACTAAGCCCCCTGCCAAGGCCAACCCTCTGTAAGAAAGTGATGCAGGTCGATAGCAACATTAAGTAAGTTCTTTTATCCACACTCCCTTTCTTTACCAGGTTCCATGAAACTCGGCATATGTTGTTAAATACTGAACCCTCTATTGGGCTTCTGGTCCCTTATGAAAAAGACATTGACATTTTCTAACCCAAACAGATACAATTCAATATTCCTAGCAAGGCACATATATTAGAATACACAGCAGCAGTTTTTTTTTTCTCCTCTTGAATCATCCTGCACTACCTCAGATTGATTATGTGAGTGTCTGAAGTCGAACAAGCCTCCCCAATGTACGTGTGGGACAACTGAATTGAAATTACAAACCGTATTTAACATCAATGGAATTATGAATGTTTAGGTATCAGATTATCATTCCTAGTGTATGTTTGCACATTTGTATAAGTACGCAATTACCTACTTAAAAATGTTTCAAGCAGGGAGAATGCCCCAGAACGTTGACTATTGTGCCAATGCTGTGCTGCATTCAGGCACCCTGAGGGGTTTCTCGTATCACTGCTGCTCAGTCAGGAAAGACCAATTAGAAAGAAAACAAAAAAAGTGTCTGCAGACTGTTACGCATTTCAGCTACACCTCAATAAAACTAGTCGTGCAGATATTTAGTAGCATCTTTCCAACGTACTCTAGTCAGTTGATATGTTTTGGTGATTCGTGTTGTGTTATCCCTTTGATGACAGCATGGACTGTATATGTATTCATTTGAAATTAGTATGATGGCTATATAGGCATCTATAGCCAATGTGCAATGGATATTTATACATTTACCATGGGTCTCTCTCCCCTTTGCCATAAGGAGCGTACAACGTGTTCCTCCTGTTCAGGTAACCAAAGAATCCTCAAAACGTCAATAATAACTCAACAGATTCTGTTACAGGCCCTTCATTTCTGGACCTTTAAGTCATTCTCTAATTAGGATTTTACCTGCATGAGCACATTTCTGATGTAAAGTTAAAGATATTAAAAAATGTATCAATATTCCCATCTCGCCCATTGGCTTAATCCAAGCATGTCGATAAGCATTTTATTATCCACTCCAGAAAATCTTTTAATGCACATTTAATGTCCCTGGGTGCTCTGATCAGGTGCAGCTAAGAGTCATTGACCTCAGCACTGCTGAGATGTGATCAGTTAAAGTGCAGCATTTAAAGCATTTAAACCTAAAATACACACAGCCATACCCGTGGAAAATGCCTGCTGACTCATGCTCTGTCATTAACCCTTTAATAAATGTGAGCAATTTACCCTAATTGTTAATAAAGTACGGGCAGATGTATGGTCACTGCTGTCATGCTTCAAGAAGATAAAGGAAACAGCCTCATTTTCAGCTTTAGAACAGTTAGCAGTCTCTAAAAATCTGCTGCAGTTTAAGTATGGAAAAAAAATCAATCAACGGAAAAGTATTTAATATTTGATTTTTTTTTCTAAAAGAAAAAGAACACTTTTCAGGATAAGTAATATCCCCTTTTCCTCTCTGAGATATTTATTCTAACGATGCAGTCACTTTTTCCTAGCTTTCATACAAAATTTAAAATCAGGTAATAAAATCGAGTTAATTTTTACACATTAAACTGCTAAAAAGCTGTGAAAAAGGAGTGAAAATAACATTTTCACATTAAAGTTCCACTTAATTTTACATTCATTCATCAGTAGTTATGTTCTCACTCTGCATAATCAATATCTTACACTTTCAAACTTTAAACGAAGCCTATTATGTGCATTTATAGGCCTGGTTTTTTTTTTACTCTTGGACTCTACTAGAGTAGCTCATGGTTCAGAATGATCACTATTCATCATGTAGACTTCCCCCTCTGTTTGAAAGAAGTCATTTTGGCTCATTTCACGTCGTTCCCTGAGCATATCGCCCATCTATGAAACAATATAATAACATGTGGACAACAGTCATATCTACACAGTACTACTTGTGTTAAGACTAATTGTAGAGGAACTGGCAGAGGAACAAAACTGCAATCAAAATCCAGATAAGCGATACCAACAAGGGAATATTTAATTGACATTTGACTGACATACAATATTATGCTGAAGTCTTGCTCCGCCCCGTATTTCTTTATATTAGGAGCCAGACTTTCCTGTAAAAGCCATTTGTTTTGGCACGATTTGCAGTGTGTCCTTATAAAATCTGAGGAAACTGAACAATTGGAGTAGTAGACTTAAAAAATATCTACAGCAGATAAAAAGCATCTGAAAGTTTTTAGGGAATCAGAAGTTCCATCAGAAATAATCTCAGTGGAGTGTTTTGAAATTTTTAGTTCAAATTGTCATTATATAAGGAGGCGGTCAGGAGAGCAGCACAACGGTGAGGGTACAACATCTGTAAAGCACAACCAAGGTGTTTTCATGGACTGTGGCTTCATTTCAGCTGGTGGTTTGTAGGGATCTTGTCAAACTGATGGAATTATGAATTCAGACAGGTGTCTGATTTGGATCCACAATGCAGTACTGTCTGGAAAGCATTTGACTGGCAAAGGCCTTATTTTTTAGTATGACAAACACACTGCCAGTGCAGTAAAAGCATACCTTGGCAGAAAAACACACAATGAAACCCTATCAGTCATGGACTGGAGCCTGGACCTCAACATTATTGAAGCAGTGACAGAAAACAAAACAAAAGGCAGAAACATCCAAAGAAGAGCTTTGAATGTTCTTCAAGAAGCCTGGAGAAATATTCCTAAAGA
Source organism: Haplochromis burtoni (assembly GCF_018398535.1). NCBI lineage: Eukaryota > Metazoa > Chordata > Actinopteri > Cichliformes > Cichlidae > Haplochromis > Haplochromis burtoni. The sequence goes on along the minus strand of NW_024582496.1, from coordinate 437,083 downwards.
ACTACTTAAAGAAATAATACTAAGAAAGCTTAAAAGAGAGTTCAGACTGTGCTGAAGAATAAAGGTGGTCAATTTGAACTGAGTTGAATTGTACAAACTCTATTTTTGCCTTATTTACTGTAATTCCACGTATGTTTGCACATGTTTCGATGAATCACTGCATCTATTTCCCATTTTCATTGCAGAATATAAAGAACTGAAGGGCAAGGCTTTTGCACAGTACTGTATTATGAAATATGGCATTTGGCCATTTTAAAGTGTTCAAAGTATAAAGGTTTGACAATGTTTAAAGTGAATTTTAAGTAAACAAAGATATAAATATGCACATACACATGTAATCTGGACTGTAGAAATCATCTCTACACTGGAAATATGGTCCAAACTTAACAAATGACTTGTTTGGTTTAAGTTTGTGTGTTTTAAATGATGTCACACAGGTGCCAGTTGGCAGATCATACATATGTTTTTTTTCATTTGCGTGGTATATTCATTTCCAAGGCCGTGGTCTTGCAGACTCCTACTCATTCTACATGTGCAGCTGCAACCCTGATGCTATCCCTGAGGGAACATACCAAAGTTAATACCCCCACCCCCTCCAACACACAGAAACAACACAACTGCCTAGAGGAAGATCAGAAGCCAGCTGGTCAAACCACCTTGGAGAAGGTCTTACACAGGACTCAGACTTCCCTCTGCCTGAAATGGGATGTGACCCAGAAAAGGAAGAGGACAGAGCGAGCCAGATGTTGGGGTGTTATGCTTCAGGGAGCGAATCAGGGCTGAGGTGAGTGACAGGGAGTGATGTGTGCAGCGTGCATGGTACAGTATCTGAATGCAGAGGGATAAGTGTGAACTTCTTGTGAGCACACTGGAGCTTTACCCATACGTTCATTCACGCACCCCCCCACCCCCCTAACAGATGCACTAGCGACATCTCCTCAGAGCTGAGAGGCAGCTCAGTGAGAGGTTTTATTTCACGCAGCTCTTCAGTATTAGTCTGAGGGGAGCTTGAAAGCTACTGTGGCTCAGTCTCTCACTTCACTGAGCCAGTCACTCTTAAATTGGAGGAAATGTAAATGACTTACATAATCAGCACCCCCTCTACACACACACACACACACACACACACACACACACACTAAAAAAAAGTGTAGTCAGCATTTAGTAGAAGTGTTGATAACCATGTAAAAAGAATTTTTTTTCAAAATTTGCCAAATATAATCAGTCATGTTCAGCAAGTCAATTTACAGATTGTCCAAGTGAGCAGAACAAGCCTAATTTGTCCGGTAGCATCTTCTGCTTCATAGAGAGGCTCAAGCCTGACCCAGAGACACGATCCTCATATGAGTGGAGCTGTTACTCTTTATTAATCACACTGTATTTATCCCTTTGTGCATGTTGGGCGTTTTATTAAAGGAATATGGCTTGATTTAAAACACGCGCGGAGCGTGACTCTGCATACATTCAGGTCTGGACACAGGTATACAGCAGGAGGCAGTGAAACGGCTCTTCTGAGTGGGTTTATTTCACCATTACGTTGATGTTTTGGGGAGGTTGTTTAGTTTAGTTTTTTTGTGTTTCTTTTCGCTTTATGCTGGATTTTCAAATTAATTTCAATTTCAGTTGGCAGCCCCTGACAGCCAAAACAAAAGACTTTTTTCCATTTATTGAGACAGATTGGCCAAGAGTGTTGCTGCCATCTACAGACTCAAGATTACATTTGTTACCGCCTTCCCCCACCCCTGGCGTGCACCATCCACCAACATCACCCCCCCACTCCCACTCCTTCATACGCACACAAAGTAAACAGCTGAAGCCCTGAATGAGAATGAACTAAGCGGAGATCTCTGCGGCAGAGATATTCAGGAACCAGAGCGTGCACATGGAAAAGGATAGAGGCACGCCATGTTTAGGCTCTCCTGTATTGACCTGTAGCAGCAGCACAGTATTAGTTGCTCGAAGTGGCTCAAAGTCACAGTCACAGCTAAAATGGTTCAGCCATGCACTGCTTTCCTAATACCACAGTCCTGTTTCACACAAAAACAAGTTGTTCCTCACATATTTAGTTTGTAAAACCTTAAAAGACTGCAATGTCTATCTAGCTGCTTACCATTTAAGATCACATTTCTTCTTCTTCTTTTTTAAAAGAGTTTTCAGTAACAAATCATCTCAAATTGTCCACAAAATCATTCAGAACACCAGCAAAGAATTGGTCATATTTTGGAAATTCTCTTTTCTTTCCCATTTTCTTTAATATCACCAGTCTGAGGATCACCCTGATGTACCAGATGGAAACCTGCAGTTTATATCGCTACAGTTCGCATTCATTTCCCTGTAGGCTGTAGACTGAAGCATGTTACTCACCTAACCTTGCGATTGCTGTGAAACCAAATCCAAAAGAACAAGTTATTAACCTCAGCAGTCTGAAGTTGAAAATATACAAACCATTGCCAAAATTAGACACAGGTTTCTGTACCCTTGGACTCCTTTGCCCTTGGGTGACCCTGGGAACAAATGGCTGCATATTCCTTCTTCTGTCACCAGCTGCAGACAAACTGCAGCACAGCTCCCTGCTGCCGGTTTTACCCTGTAGACTCAGGAATCGCATCACCTCCTAGGACAAAGGTGGAAGGTGAAGGGTGCACAAGCTTCTGCCACTGGACTGAAAATAGCACTCTCTGGTGGACGGGCCAAACTGGCCAAGGTGCAGCAGGTGACATGTGCATCAAATTGACAACTGCTTAGAGAGTACCGGAGGAGATATTTTGGAAATGTCATGCACTGCCATTGTTAGCATACCCCTTGTGTTAGGCTGTATGAAGGCTGTCTCAGTGAGCAGGCGCAACAGGCAGGGAGGCCCGCACGGGGGGTGGGGGGTGGGGAGGAGGGAATTTATTATGGTTCTCATCAGCAGGACTCAATTGCTGGAGGCGCAATGGTTGTTCAGAGGGTTGTCATAATTTCTGTCATCTATTTAAAGTCAAACTCAGGTGGAGACCAAAGTCCCCAGAGCACAGGACAACTTGCATTCTGCAGATGTCTGCTCTTTGGAAAAGTGCCCTGTTAAAAATCGCCATGTGCTCAACTACTTTCACTCCATTGGAAACGTTAAATGCCAAATCCCCCCTATGAAGGTGTGTGTGTGGGGGGGGGGGGGTGTAAAAAAAAAAAAACAAAAAAAAAAAAAACACGAACCCCTCCCATTTTGCCGAGGATGACTCAGCTTTCGTGAGGTGTACTGTTTAGAGCACCTTAAAGGGGTGGTGTGACAATACACACTGATTTGTGTCGTTTCATTTCGCCATGTGTGCCTGCTACACACAGGGGGAAATGTTTTTACACTGCCAGCTTCACTAACTGAGAAATGGCTTAATTTGCATTGTTAGCAGTCCCAGTGGAAACCAATTAGTAGCTGTGAGCTGACCGGTTGCCATTTGATTTCCTTTCTGCTTGTTACACAGAAGCATATTTTGGAAATAATTAATATTATGTACAAACAGAACTGTGAGTAGGCACAGCTCACTGTCCAAGTGACATTTGTCACCGTGTGCATGTTTGAAAGGCCTAATTTGCCCTTTTTGCCCCCCCCCCCCCGAACACTCCGGGAAACTAATAAAGCTTATAATGTCATTCTGTAATAGGAATGACTGGGAAAGTTCGGGTGGTTGTAGTGTCGGTGGGTGGGTGTGGGAAATGTGTATGTGTGTGTGTGTAGGGGGGGTGATCCTCAATAGCCTCTAGGTGTTTTACACACAGACACACTCACACACCAGCTGTTTTCATCAGTGTGATGTTGTGGTGCTGAAAGCCAGGTGAGTGCTGCCTCCCTGTGTTTGCATGCACTAACTGCTGCCACTCACCCAAATGACAAATGTCCCACTGTTAATCTTAACATTACTAGGGTTCAAACTACCCTGCCTCGTGCCCAACAGCACGATGGCTCTCATTACAAGGCCATCTAACTGTCATGGTATAGGTAATACATTGTAAAAGCAGCTGTCTGGAATGTGGCTCACATCCCAAATCTTCATCATCACAGTACTACAGTACAGACAATTGACTTCTGGTTAATACACTAATGCACCTGTAAGCTGGTGCCAATTTGGTAAGGGCCACTGGTCACAGGCACATGGTTTGTCTTTATACAATAATGTGAGGGCCTTTTTTGGCAGTTTCTGTGATGACATGACTTGAGTGAACCTTTATTGTGAAGGGCATCACTCAGTATTTGTGCAATACTGCTGTTTAAAATACACCATTAACAATGCTAATGTTCTCCTATGAGAGCAAACACAGCAGAAGCAAAGCACATTTTTAATCAATGTTTATTTAAACTAAAATACATCCTGGATTACCAGGAGGACAGAAATACAGCAGATTAGCCTGGTTTTAGCTTTGAGGCACAAAGGAAAGATCATTACTAACAGTGAGAGAATATCATTTTCTACAGTGTGTATTAAATACAATAATATAGTCGCAGTTTATAGCAGAGTAAAAAAAAAAATCTTCATTTACAAAAACAGAGACATCAGTATGTATAGGAATAAGGCTGGAGGAGACAGAGTAGGTCCAGTGTTACAGTTGATGACTTTGGCATCAGTGTATAAAAACAAAAGGCAATAAAATCAAAAACAAGACGCACTTTCGTTTGAACAATATCAGTGGGACTGCTCATAATCACAAACTCCCTTCAATGAGATCAGTGTTTACACCTAAACTAGTCAAACCGTGTTTAAAGGCTGGTGTTAGGACATCAAATGGCACAGTTATGGTGCTGAGCAAGGCACTAACCTGTTCACCTTCATTCTGGCAGAAAATGTGTTCTTAGGAGACTTAAAACATGATCAGACATGTTTTAGTAAGGAGACAGATTAGGTAATAAAGGCAAAAGTATTAACAGCTCATAAGAAAGTACATATGTAAAAGAAAATAGATGATATATATATATATTTGTTCCCATGTTTAAAGGTCATTACAGAAGAAGATCTAAAACACAGGACTGTCTTGTTAATGTGGAAACTAAACACTACTGCAGTTGAAGAGGGCCCCAAAGGTGAGCTTGTTAAGCTATGCTGATGGAGAAAAGAAGCTGCTGTGACCAGGATTAACATTTTCCTGCAAAGTGCCAGTTTTACTCCACTGATCTTTACACCACTCTCGGGTGTAGCACCTGGTCTACACATATAAAAGTACATTGAGGGAATCCGAGTGGAAGAAAACTACAATGTTTGAGTCCCAGGGAGGCTGTCTCACACTAATTTACACAATCAGTTAAAATTCTCATCAGTTTCTCTCTGAGGCTTTTTCTCACAGTGCTGTGATCTTGAAGATGGAGCTGAGAGTGCAATTTGAGAGCCTAATTACTTCAAGAAACCTTGTAGTGGGTTTTTTTTCTACCCTTTGTTTACCAAAATGAGATGCTCAGATGTGCAATTTGATCCCTTGCCAAACAAATCCTCCCCTATGCGGAGGATAAATAAAAGAACCTATGGGCTATTTGAGTATGGCATGCGGTGATGAAGTTACCTCCTTCACTCATACATTTTTCTTCTTTTGCTTCTCTTAGTACGGCTCTGCCTTTAGATTTCGATATAGGCAGCATGTAAACACCATCCCGATGATCTGGGGATTAAAACAGATGAAAATAAAAACGTAATTTAGCAAAGCTGTATTCTCCATAGGTTTACATACATTTATTGAGTCTCTGTGTGTAAGCACAATGCTAAAGGCATTTTCTTTATTTTTTTGCTCACCTGTACACAAGCGATCCCAACACCGACGGCTCCAATGATCTTCAGGTGGTCCAAGATGAAATTCTCCAGTTTAGTGATGCAACCACCCTAAATGAAAAACAAAGAGTGTCTTCATGTTGCATCAGTTGATGTGGGAGTGTTGCTGGAGTCTCACTGCAAACAATGTTATGTATACAGTTTGGATGTGATGGCTGTTCTTTTTTCTGCTACGCTCACGCCACACTGCCTCTATGCTGACATCTCGAGACATGAGAGAAATACAGATGAAGCCCTCCCCACCCCCACCCCCCGACACCGTTCACGCACTCACCTCCACCTTGTAGATGTTGGATGGGTGGTCTCTTATACCGCACATGTTGGTGATGGTCTTACAGCAGCTGTCAGGCACCTTCCTGCCTTTTGCACCAGAGCGAATATAGACGCTCTCAGCCCAGTCAGCTGAACTGTTGCTTCCACAGCACTTGAACTGATGGAGGAGACGGAAGAAAAACACTTCACTGACAGCAGGAAAGTATAAAAGACTCAGACAAACATCCATGAAAGAACTGGTTTATACTGATAACAAATAATTAAGTGTTGCACTTCACTTGAGCAAAACTCTGCATACGTGTTCTCTTGGTTCAAAGCATTATTATGAGCATTATAAGATGATTGATTCCCCCAGTAAGGCAAACATCAGCAGGCAGTTTGCTTGGCTTCATGTTAAAACTGGAAACTACATTTATGTAAAACCTTAATGGGCCATTTTTATTTTTATTTTTATTTTTTTTAGAGTTTAAACAAAGGGGTTTTTTATACTGCAAGTCAGTAAGTGGATTTTGTTGACTTTCGATAGAGTCAGAATAACCATTTCCCACATTCCTGTCTTTAAAGTAAACTTAAGCTGGCCTAAATAGGCTGATGATACCTTGCAGTAATCAAATCAATCATGAATTCCTCTCTCTGTACACCAAATATTCTAGAGTCAAATATGTATAATTGCTAATTGGCCAAACTGGGTCAAGCAACAGATCAATCAGTAGCAGCAAATCTACAACTGGCTGAGCAAGGTATCAAACTGTGCATGAATGAACACCCACTGTAAAGAAGAGCGGACCAGAATTCTTCTACAACGATGTGAGAGACTGACAAGGTCACGCAGCAAATGGTTACTTTATGTTATTGTTGCTAAAGGTGGTTCTCCAAGCTACCGAGTCGTGGGATGTACTTAGTTGTGAAAACGTTCTTTTTCACATGAAGATCAAATAGTTTTGATATCAAAATCGAATTCACAATCAAATCTGATGGCAAAACTTGAAAAGCTGCACTCAAAAAGGCCCACTGTAAAGTAAAATACCGTTGTGATTGAATTGTGAATTGTTTTGCAAATCCAAATGTTGTTTCCATATTCAACGGAGGTGCAGCTCCTGCTCAAGATTTACAACTCAGTTTGAGCCAATTGTTTTATTTTTAAAGTAAACTTTAAGATTCACATTTTCCTCATATTTACTTTGAGGGAAATGTATGTACTGTATGCATGTATACTGTAGTTCTGTTCTCATACTGATGCTATTTGAATATATGATAAAAATGACTCCATTAAAAGAACATTTACAAATTCCTTTAATAGTGCAAATTCATGTTTTTTTGGAAATTATGCAAAATGAAGTTTAGAAGAATGACTACATGTTGATGTGTGAAAGACAAGATTTTATACTCAAAAAACTAAGCAATGAGTATAAAAACTAACAGAAGTCTTAACAGCACCTCAGATTTACACATTTCTTAATGCGCTGTCAGCTCGTTTGACTAGAAGAGAAGGTAAATTACAGCAGAGAGTGCAGACCAGTCCATCATGCTTAGATGAAGTCGTGGACTGAATTGGATTTACTTTGACTCGCTCCCATCTCGAAAATCTCTAATCTGATGAGATGATAGGGTAGCATGAGGGCTGTCCAATCAACAAACCACATGTGAGTCCATGTGACTTTGGCTTGGAAGTCCAGGTTCATTTGCAATATGAAAAAGTGGATGCACGCAACAACCGAAATTCCATCCACGCTGGCCAATGTAGAAATTCAAATGTGCAAAGAAATCTCACAAAGCTGCACAACATTTGTGTCTGGACTCCTTCATCCATTGCAGACACTTACCTCCTGCTGCAGCTTGTCTACAGCCTTGGTGATGTGCTCGGAGTTTGTTTGATTATACTCGTCAGTCATGGTCTTCTTTAGGTTCTGCTTCAGCTCATCATTCAACTGTTCAGAAACACGCACACAGGTGTACATGTAGTATCAGCCAACAAAAATGGGAAGGCAGCACGACAGAGCATGACCTAAAGTGATGAATTTGTCGCTTCGACTACTGATTCTCCAGCACATCATAGCACACGGGATTTAAAATACACATCACGGAAGTACTTCTAACAACAGAGAGGCGTATGAAGACGAAGCTAGTGTAAAAGCAGAGGAAGTCTGTTTTTTGGGTTTTATTTTATTTATTTTTTTGTTCTCTAGACCAGTGGCAGAAAACGCAGGAGTGGAAGGTCTGGGGGGCTCAGTTTCTATGGCAACAAGCCAGCTGGGAAACCACTGTAAATCAAAGCATGAAGGAGATATCAAGGGAATGAATGATGAAGAGAGGAAGGGAGGGCAGAGAAAGATGAGAGACGCGAGGTGAAAACAAAGAAGAGGAAAGAAGAGGAGGTGTTCAGGTTTTCATTTTACCTGTTGACAGTTTCACAAACACTGCAGCGGTGAATGAAAACAGTCATTCACATTTTAAAGGGACTCCGTAAGTATGAGAGAGCCAGTATGGGAGTGAACTACACCATGACACTGCATTAACCACATACGAGTATGAGCAAACATGAATTCCAGGCACAATGGATGGTCGCATGACTATGACACCGGGATGAACCACAGCCATTACCTGCATCTCAGTGCTTCCCATCTTTACACAGGAGCAGTTTAGTACTGCTGTTTTATTGAATACATATTCATTTAAAAGCAAGAACAGCATCATGGGTCTTTGATATACTTGAAATATGCTTTTTCTTTTGTTAGCTTGTTTTCTGTTAATGATAATAATAGGCCATACAAGGCTGGACCACCAGTTGCAATTTGCTGCTGAAGGCAATCCCTGGGAAACGGTCAGCGTCAGTGACCCCCTGACAACCACTGCTTGCTAGGAAAAAATGTATTTCTGGCTATAAGCTGTTCTGCGAGGTTGCTAGCTGTCACTAGTAAGTATACGGTGCTGCACTGTATAAACCTACATGTGTTGCTAGTAGGTCGCTGTGGTTGCGAATCATTTGTATGACACATACAGACTTGTCTGCAAACAGTAGCAAACTATTCGCCAAGTCGTAGAGAAACTCTGAAAAGTGTGACGCACACTGTAAACAAAGACTGTTTACCTTCAACATAAAAGTTGTGTCTTGTGGTGAGGCACAACGTTTTCTGTTTTGCATTGCACTTTTTCAAGTTTTACTACAGTTTAGAGCAGTGGTCCTCAACCTTTTTTGCCCCACGGACCGGTTTATGCCCGACAATATTTTCACGGACCGGCCTTTAAGGTGTTGCGGATAAATACAACAAAATAAAACTAGTACTGGTACTGAAAAAAGAAGATTTATTCATAACACACGTGAAAAGACCCAGGAAAACCGAGTTAACGATAAAAACGATAACAAAATAACGCTGAAAACCGATAAAAACCCTGAAAACCATACATTTCACACCTGAGCCTCAACTCTCGCGGCCCGGTACCAAACGACTCACGGACCGGTACCGGTCCGAGGCCCGGGGTGGACCGCTGGTTTAACGCGAAAGTAAGCATGGCGTGAGTAGAGTTTGCGACCAATCAGCTTCATTTATCAAACTATGGGCAAGCTCAGTACTTTGCTAGTGCCCAACCCTGTCACTCAAAGCAAAACTTTAGATCAGAAACCAGCATGAATACAACCTGTTAAAAACAGTCTATGAATAAGGTGTGTATTTTAATACATGGCATCTGTTTGAAGTCTATTAACCCTTTTTTTCTTTACCATCAGACCAGCAGTGAGCTCATTTTACAATTTACTAGATATTTGCTAGAGACAAAATCTAAAATGATTTTGGAAAGAACACAAAACGAGCTTTACAGGGATATCATGTTGTGTCATGGTACTTCTGTCTGAACACAGACAGGATAACCACCTCTGCATAGGTTTGACCATGTTCACTAAATCTCAGCCATTTGGGGACAGAGAGAAATTTCAAATGGCTCCTGAAAAATGAGAATTATTTTTGTAATAATAGTGAAAGTTAAATGGTGAAGGTTTGCAGACAAGTAATTCATGCAAACTATGAGCAACCTAGGGAAGCAGCTCGCAAACAAAGCAATCACAAAGAGGTTTATGATCATGTCTGATTACAAAAACAAAATAAAGTCTGAGCAAATCCCTTGTGCAGAATCTGTAGCTAAAAATGGGTGCGTTTGTGAATTACAAGCATGTTACATGAGTTGTTCATCTTGGTATCGTTCTCACAACTTATTAGCAGAGAGAGTGAAAAGATTAATAACAGGGGAAGAGGCTTTAGAGACTTTAACACAACTTAATGCTTGTGAGAATATTTTGAGGCAAGTAAAGTAGACAGAGCTTTAGGAAGCGGCACACAGCCATGGACCTCAGTGGCTGCTCATGAACTGTGCATTAATGAAAGAGGCAGTTAAAGTGAAAACAGTGTACCTCTAGACTGAGAAAAGTCCTGTTCCTGAGCTACAAGCCACTTATAAGACTAAGCGGGGTGGGAGCGATGTTGGTAGAGAGCAATGTCATGTTAATATTCCTAAAGGAAAAATGCTTGTCATTTGCTCTTGTTTGCAGTGCAGTCAGTATAACTCTACAGTGGTACAGCAGAAATGTGCCGAGGGAGGCTGTCAGTTTTAGTTTAGCTTATACATTAACTACACACGAGAAAATAATCACTTGAAAACCAAACCGTGTGCATTTAGTACACAGTCTGTGGTGTTTCTACTTTTTTCAGTCATTAACCTGCCAGTAAGGTTCTTCATTCTTTAGTGGAGTGAAATGAAATAAGTTTGAAAATTCTGTGTATTTGAGTTCAAAATCAAAGCAAATGCTTTGAAATGATTCTGACACAGTGCATTCAGGCTTATTATGTGTCCTGCTGCAGGCATTTTTCATTCCATTTGGACTCAATGTACCACAAGTAATATGGGCAGTCAGATATTTGTATTTTTAATGGGCCGTCTTATACGCCTTTTCTGGAATCTCGTTTCTCACGCTGGTTTTTGTCGTGGTTAAAATTACAGCAGAGCACATGCCATGTGGGAAATGAAACAGTTGTCTGTGTATTATTACAATGCTTTTGACTACGTGCTTGGATTAGGAGACACAACACATTTGTCAAGCATGCTCTATTGAATTTTTGCACAATGCAATATATGCTACACACCTTAACATCATTTTTTAATATCAGATGATGATTTACTGTAATACAGCAGACTGGAGTCGACGCGAGATGGTAACACAGATTTAGTAAAGATGCTATAATAAGTTACAAAATGCTAACCAGAGTTGAAATTACGTTTTTTGTCATCTAAAATAAATATCCACTCTTGCAATATCTGCCACCTGCTCCTATTTCAATTTCACACATACATACATTACAAGAAGGGTGTTTTTTTTAATGATACAATGGGAATTACCTGCTGATAGTAGATATAAGCAAGGACACCGGCCAGGATCTCCAACAGGAAGATACACAGCAGCAGAATGAAGTACTGGAAACACAGAGAAGAAGGAATTACAGTTAGTGGATGGTGATAAAGCGACACGACCAGTTGGTTACAAATGTGATGTGGCAGCTTGCGGGGCTGCCTTTGACACCACTTGAAACATGATTCTCTTAAGCCAGCTTGAACTATGTTTCCTTTCCAAGGCCTTGTGTCATCCTTCCTTGAGCAAGAATAATGTAATCAAACCCACTCATGCAGCAAAGTCATCCACACAGCACTGTTAGAGAGGTAGAACCAAACAGAAACAATGCAATGGCAAAGGGTTGGCTAACTTATATTAAGCTGTCTATCAGAAATACAAAAACTAGACAATGTTGTCCTCTGCAGGTTTGTAAAAGTATTTGAAAAAGGAATAACTTGGAGCAAAAATCAATTCAGACTTTGCTGATAGCACAAAGTGATAGTGTCCTTAATTTACCCTTATACAAGCACAAATGTGTTACGAAAAGCTTTGAATATATAGTGACAAACATGGAAAAAAACTGATAAACTGTAATAAAAATTGTTAAGTAGGTTGATGTCTGCAGTATGCCAGAATATTTTCCATCACTGACACAATTTTTCAACAATGAATGCTGGCCATCATAATTTACACTGTAAAGATGAGTTCTTGGAGCAACCTGATGGTATGACTCTTTTGTAACTTTGCATTAAACATATATTTGGAGCATGTAGTTGAACACAGCTGGGATTTCTTCTCGGTGTGTTTGCAGGTGCAGAAAGTTGCACAGTCACACACCTTTGGAGGAGAAATGTTCCTGCGAGTATAAAAGTGGTGGAATGATGTGGGTAATTGTTTCAGTGAAGCAAAAGCTGTCTGTCTATCTATAATGACCAAAGAAACAATTCTATGCAACAACCTCCCTTAGAGTATTTGATTACGCTCACGCATCATTACGCAGCATTAAATTGTCATTTTAAGAAAAGTTACACATTTAAATGACATTATTTCAAAACTGTTATGATGCTGTCTGTCAAAACAAGAACGTCTAATGTAGTAATGTACAGCTGATATAAATATTGTAAGTAGAACTCTAGACCTCTAAGGGTAGTAAATGGCAGAGCTTTACACAGACAAAAATTTCACACATTCGGGAAATTCACAAGACTGAGTGTTTATGGCATTCATGCATGTAGATATAACCCAATCCAAGGACGGTATTATATCATACAGGTGGACTTAAGAGCCTTGTAACAGTGTAAAGTAGATGAATGACTCTGCCAGGACATAAAACAGATGACAAAATTACAATAATACCGTTCTCTGCTTAATCATCCACTCTTGTTCTGCTCTTTTGCTCTGAGTAAGACTCCAGGATGAAACTGCAAAACTTTTGAGTCACTGCAGAGTGGCACATGTCACAGAGTTTATCATCTGCATCTGTTTCGTGACCAAGCCCATTGGAAAATTAGGGGGAGCGTCTGCCTTTCAAGCCAAGTGAAAAGTTGAACTTCTCCTCTTCAGAGTTAAAGACAAGAAGAGATTATTATCTGACCCAAACCTTGGCCTAAATTCCTCTGGCCTGCTGCTTCCACAGGGGAGAAAATCAGCCCGGTAAAAAGGACTTGGGCCTTTGATTTGATAGCTGCTGCTGATTAGATCTCCGAGCAGCTCTGAGCCTGAATGCTGAGCAGACTTCAAGATGCATTTGATGCAGTGTTAAGGGTTTGAAGAGAAAGACAACACATGAAAATACAGATATAGTTTAGTTTTTTTAATCCATGCACACCTGGAATGATGTTGTTTTTACATCATTTTCCTCCCATGATTGGATTAATCTGGATTTGATACTTACCACGTGTAAAGTGATCTCATACGCGTGTATGAGGACATCTGTGGGATGACTTATAAAGGAGACACTGCAGGATTAGATACGCTTTTATCGCATTTTCAATGATATTTCACATCTAATTTCTCCTTCTTTAATTTCCGGAGACTATTGAGTTAGATAATATATTTTAGGTGTGAAATGTTCTGCTGCAAAAAAGAAAAAAAAAGTCAAAACAATGATGAAAACTTGCTTAAAATGTCTCTGATGTCATCTGAAACTCTTATTAGGCAACAGGATTATTAGATTTTTCTCACTTATATTATACCCCAAATATAAATCTGTGGTTTTAGTAATAACATTCCATAGAAAAAAAACACCTTCCTCCAATTTATGATTATATATGTAAATATTTTAATATTTTATATATGTATATATTTTAAACATCAATCACAACATCACCTGCAGCCTACAGTATATACAGTTGCAATTGAACATACATAGAATTACGGCTACTTCCCTGATACTGTGACATAACTGTGTCGTGTGGCTCTGCCTGTTCTCACTCCTTTGCACACAATCGCACGCACAGCTTTTCCAGACTGATCCCACACGGACAGTGACGTACACAGGGCGTGACAGAGAACTTGTTGTTGGCTATAGAGACGAATTACTGACTGCATCGACTTTGCGGGCCTCCTCGAGATCTCAGGCACAGTCTCTCTCATTTTACGTCTGCGCTGCCAGTCTTCTCCCGGGTGACTTAAGGGTACAGGGTAATTACTGCCAAAATGACTCTCAGCAGGTTCATATGAATAAAATGCTTTCTAAAGCACTGTGTTGGCCTCAGACTCCACTGCATCCTTTCCATGTAGGCTTTCTGACTGAACTACAGTTTTCTTTTTTCTCTCACACAGCTAACATATCAGAGTCAAATCACTCGCACATTGCTGTGGTTATTAGAAAATATTTGAACAGATTTCTTTGGCTTTTAGTGTCCTACTTTGACAGCATGTGTTTTACTCCAGAGTGTATATAACATTTTCTCTCCTTCATCTGAATGTACCTCCGCCACAGTGAACAATATAGTGCTGCAAAGAAGAAACCCATATTTGCATGCACATCAATGTTTAACTGTGTCTCCATTTCAGGTTTTATTGGAGGCGTAGTGCTGCCTTTACAATTACTAAGCCTGGAGCAACAAAGTTATGCTGAAGGTGACTTTTAATCGTACCGATCACAGTTGGATGAGCGTTGGCCTTTCAAGGTACTGAACCAGCCACCTTTTGTAATTTAGTTGCTAGCGGGGCGTGTAATCGCCTTACTCATTAAATGCACTGTGCTTGCTGGTGAATGCAAAGGTTCAGCTGCATTTCTTAAAAATGTTGATTATTTAAAAAATATAAAATCCTCAAACTGGAGAAACTTGAATCAGAAGTCCACAACTTTCTGATAGTGGTTATTAGTTATTTAGTTTTTTGTTTATCTATTTACCCATTACCTGTAGTTTAAGTTTTTTTTATTGAATTCTCTCAACAGGTAATGTGCAAAAGTCTTGAAGCAGCCCTCTTGAACCACTTTTTCAAAAGTCTTTAAAGTAATCTTGAGCAATAGCTCTTCTGGCTTTCTAAAGGTCTTTCAAAAATCTTTGCACATGTTGTTTGTCAAGCCACTTAACACTGACCTATGATTCAATCAAGTATAAAAAGGCACCCAAGTCAAAAGATGAACCACTGTTGTGCCTACACTCAATAGATATAAGAATAATTTAGCAAAGAGCGATTTTGAAATTCTATCTTTATGCACTTTGTTTTTAAAAGCCTTGGTACAATATGAAACACATATTGGTTATTAGGTAGTGATGACATGATATTTTAGGCTCTTGTTTTTTCCATGTGGACTGAAAAATTATCTTACCTGTCCAGCTCATAAAAGGTAAGTTGGAAAAAATGCATACAATTTTCCACGCCAGGCAATATCGCCAGCAAATGTAGCTGAATGATATTAAAAATATATAAATAAGATGATCAGTCAAATTTATTATAGAAGAGGGAGACATCAGCTGCACTTTTATGGATGATTTGAAATTCATAAATAAAAGATTCTGGATGAAGATGTCCTAATGAGTTAAAAATGCAAATGCCTCCAAGATGTAGCGACAGGATGCCATGAATTTGCTTCTTTTGATGCGCAACATAAAGTCAGGATGGTGTACACACCACCACACACACACACACACACACACACACACACACACACACACACACACACACACAAAACTCCCATTATGTTCTCCATGTTTGCTCTCTCTTGCCAAGTTCATTCCTTCGCTGTGATTCATGGCCGTAATCCTAACTCTTCAAAATGCACCATGCATCAAAAAACAAGCACACAAACACAAACAGAGAGGCTATTCAAAGATGTCAAACTAAGCACCAACTCTACGATTTAGACCACAAACCGAGACCAAGCTTTACACAAAGAATTATGTATGTCATTATGTCTGCCACATTTAGATGTATTTACAGGAGTAGGAATGGCTTTAACACTAACACCAAATTTTTCTTCTAGTTTCTTGAAACCTATGAGAGATCTCAGAATCAGCTGCATGGCTTGTCAAATGTTGACAGTGATCTTAACCAGGTTGCAAAAACCCACCAGTTAACAGAACAGGCAGGCTGCAAGTTTAATTGAACTATAAAGTAGCCATCATTTTGTGGTCTTTCAGTTGATACACTAATGCCCTATATTGTAAATGCATTAAGAAGTCAAGGCAAACACAGAAAAGGGAGAGTAGGGCAGAGACCAAGGAACACTCGAGCTTGTAACATGTGCAGTCAAACTGCATGAAGTCAGTTTCTCCACAGGTGGATCCGGCCTCTGTTTGGACTGCTTTCCATTTGGCTCTGTCATTTGGAAAGCAAAAGTTTCTCTCTGCTTTCCCCGAGTCATACCTTTGTTCTTTTGCTTTTCTGCAACAACACAATGAAGTTGTGTGTTTGCAGACAGATCCCAACCGACTTTTCCCACGGGACAGTTGTTCTCCTTTGTCCTTCTGACTTCTCATACTTTGCACAGAGCATACATCGCAAACATCTTTACTTACTGTCTGACAGGACCTTCGCTTTAATTAGAAGGCAACTGCAGTGACTTTGTTTAAGTCATACAGCTGCAGAATGTCCTGATGACGTCAAGGCTGGATCAGCTTTTTCTGCTGTTAGAACTTGTGACCTTTACGGTACAGGACTGTGCTGCCAATCACCGCCGCTCTTGTGTACTCTCAGCAGGTACCAGGCACTCACCGCACACAAAATATAACAACAATTAATCCGCCTCCACCCCCACCCCACCCCCCGCCCTTATGCTCACCCTCTTTAACAATCTCGATAGCATCTCTCCTTGTCGACAAGTTCATTCTTTCACCGTGATTCATCGCCCTAATCTCAACTCTTCGAGTTGCACCAAGCATTTCAACCCCCCCTCCCACACACAGAAAAACGATAAGAGGTGGTGCACGCATCTCGTTATGAATCAAATAAAATGGAGAAAGTGGGTACTTCTTCATGTATTTTACACAAATCTATTAGGCTATTTAATTACATTTTGAAACATCGAAAGCCCAGATTCCCATCACTCGTTGCTCTGAGAACTACAGCCAACACCCACATTTGAGTGTATTGTTCTTCAAAATTCAATAAGGACAAAAGCAACAGACAGCTCCAAATCAATTATACTCAACAAAAAACTTTCCTAATCATCAAGATACCAATCTTGATGAGGTAACTAATCTTGTTTTTCCATTTAACTAGATCGTAATTCCACTTGCATGTGACTGAATATTTTTCGGTTGGCTGTTTCCAGATAAGAAATTAAAGGGAGTCTTTTTCAGTAACTTTAGCCATTACAAACAGTGCTGCTCATCACTAGCACACTAATAAAATGCAAGAATAAGATAATGTATGAGCATCCTACTGGCATATGAGGCTATGCAGACAACAATACCTTTCCTGCTTCCTGTGAGGAAAGAATCAATGTCATCAATAACACATAACTTTGTTTGAAATGCTATTCTTGTACTACAGAAAATACTTACAGTAAGTGGACTTATGCCAATGAAGCAAAGCTGTTCTGGCAAAGCTTGTAACACAAACATTTAAGCTCTGCCCACAGTGGTGCGCTTGCATAAGTTTACCATGTGGAAATGTTTGGATGAGCACAGTGAGCGTTTGTGCAAGAGTGGGTTTCTATGCGTTTCTATTTTGAGCTGGTTTTAGTGCCATGCAGGTGTCTCTATTGGCAGAACCCTGTGCTGAGTCTGTGTACGACGTGTGCCAAATCAAATATGGGCACACGCTCCCATCAAGTGTTTGTTTGGTCTGAAGTGAATGCAACTGAGGCTGACACCTCAACCTCGACTGCTCTCATCATGTCTGTGTGTATGTCTGTCTGCATAGTACTGTGTACAAGTCTTGAACTACCCCTTTACATTGTATTGTCGCATTGCGCAAATATACATGGAATAAGGCAAACAGACATGTCTTATGGCCACATTTTTTTAGAAACACCGTGATCTTCAAGAATAATTCTCCAGGCTTTTTTAAGGGCATTAAAAGTGCAAAGACGCTGGCTGCCTTTTGTTCGATTCTCTATCAAGATGATTAACGATGAGGAATCGAGAACCGGTTCTTGTAGAAAACCAGTTCCAGGTAGTCCAATTCCTGGGAATTGTTAGACTGCCTGCTTATTGATACCAGTTATCGGTTCTTGCACTTCCACTACAATCTGTTGATTTCAGTTTGCATGTCAGAGGAGGGAAACACCAACACAGTCTAGAGCATGAATATGGCCATTTACTTTTATTGCACAAATGAATGAGATAAATAGTAAAGTGGAAAACTGCATCCAGGACAGAAACAGCCACATTATGCTACTAACACAACCTCGTTTCTTTACAAGCATTTACCAAGACAACATGCTAACGCTAAGCTAGCCAAGAACCCAAAATGAAAGCTGAGTGAATGCCGAGCCCAGCAGTCAGACCCTTAACTCCAACAGGTAACAAACTGATGACCCATCAGCAGAGGTAACGCGTTACTGTAATCCGATTACTTTTTTCAAGTAACGAGTAAAGTAAGGGATTACAATTGCAAAAACGGTAATTAGATTACCGTTACAAACCTCCGCCTACCCTATTCCTGCTTTACAGGTGAAAATAGAGCAACAGGACCGCTAGTCTTTGATGTTATTTATTTTCTGCTGTGTTTTACTTGCATCTATTTGAAAGAGTGAGTGTAAACACAAATATATATATATATTTTATGTGCTGGAATGTGCAGAAAATAGGTTTAAATATTAAACAAATTTCTTCCAGTCAGAGAATGTTGCATATAATTAAATTTTTGCTTGATGCATAAAGTTAAAAGATCAAAACTAATAAAACAAGTTTTAAAAAGAGACTTTTCCATTTGATTACATTTTGTATGATGGATTATGTAGAAAAAGTAGAATTGGGCTGAAAGATCTATCGCTTTATCACCTCTTCAGGTTGTAAATCGTGTTTTTAAAAAGTAACTAAGTAATTAATTACTTTTGAAAATAAGTAATCAGTAAAGTAACGGGATTACTTTTTGGGGAAGTAATCAGTAATTAGTTACTGATTACTTTTTTCAAATAACTTGACCAACACTGCCCATCAGGCTGCAGCCTCACTTTCTACCTGTTCATGTACCTTGTTTCTACTAAGAGAAAGATCTTAGAGATGTGTGTCCTCATTAAGGATTTAGTACCATGAAAGTAAAGTAACGACGAGTATAACAAATGACTTTTTCCTGGGAGTAATTAAGGAACATTACTGCATTACTTTTAAGAAAAGTGTCCAGTGTAATATGTGTAATAATGACTATTTTGACTCATGACTCCTAATCACAACAAAGAGGGGAAATACCTCAACAAACACGCAGAAAACATTTGCACCACAGCATGCAACTAATCTGTATGAATGCAAATTCTTTACTCCTGCTTAGTATTGATGGTGGCTTTCTAAATGGAGGTGGTTACTGATATCTATGCTTCGAAATGCCTTTTGTTCTTAGTTAACTGAATGTCCTTCCTGTTCTGTACACCAAGGCAGTTTTAGAACAATATTTGCTGTAATGTAATAAACTGACCAGTCATTAAGCAACAGAACAACAAGTTACTGTTTATGATGTTATTTTTTTATTGTTTATGAGCTAATACTGTAAAGTGCAGTTGGCTAAGAAAGTTGAACTCTCTAATTACAGATGGTAGTAGGAGGAATATACAAAATGACTTACAGCCTCTGTCATCCTATCAGTTTTTGTTTAAGCGGCACAGTTTAGCTGTTACTGTTCTACTCTGTGATATTTTCACACTCGTATGTTTTGTCTCTCTACCTTGACGTGATCTCTTACCGCTCTCAGTAGCCTTTTCTGCTCCTTGAAGGTGGCACAGCAGCCCAGCACGCCTGTTACCATGACGATGACTCCAGCCAGGACCAATATGTAGGCGGAGGCAGCGTAGGTCTTGGAGGAGAGAAGGCTGATGTAGTCGCTCTTCAGGACCAAGGTCCAAACACCCACCGCCATTACAACGCCCCCTGCCAACTGGGAGAAGAGCACATGATGAGTTCAGTTTCTGCCAGCGGCCAGCCTGGGAAGCGAGAACCACGACTGTGGTGCAGAACACTGAACAACACTGAAGCTGAGAGTGATAAAAAAGGTTTCAATTATTAATCTCCCAAGTCGGCTTCAGAGTGACAAAGTAGGAGCCTAAAATTAATATCTGTCAAAAATACGACCCACCGCTGCCACACAGGATCCAGACCTGAATCAGTTTCTGTTGTGAGATAACTGAAGGTTGGGGTTGTGGTGCTGTGGTGACATGTTTAAAGAGAATACAAACTCAGCCCCAGCGACAGATCAATCGTTTCTCGACAGAAAGAATTTGAAACTAAATCACGCACTTTAACTGTTTAATGATTTTCATTTAAGGAACCGCTGCTTCTTTGTTATTTATAGTTCTTTTTGGACGGTGACCAAACAAGCAAAGTAATGAAGTTCTTGGCTAGGCTCAGGCTCGAAGAATTGTGAATGACATTTGTTTGCTGTTATTAACATTTTACGCATTAAATGTCAAAAATAATTGTCTAATTTATTCAAATAAAACTATCATTAGCTGTGGCACTTCTTTAACAATTTTCAATTTCAAACATTTTTAAAGCAACCATATGGTTTACTGCCTGATTAATTAAAGAGAATTAGTCATTAAACCCAGCACGAAACTACCGCCATTGTCTCACATCTTCGGCATTACCCGAGCTAACAGTTAAAGAGAATATGAGGAGAATTAAATCAATACAATATTAGCAAGACGAGTCAGCAGATGGTGCAGCAGTGCAACAGAAATCTGTCTTCATGCCAAAGCAGTCAATCTAACTGCCTGCCTAATTTAGATTTAATTTAAAAGAGAGGATGATGGCCACAGAAACTAGACACTGACTCAGACAGAACCACGCCCAGAAACAGTGGCAGTAAAACACCAAACAAAGGTGTAGCACAACAGCCTTCACTCTTCACTCGTAATCTATTTATACTGTTTACTTTTAGTGGCAATCAACCAGTAGATTATATTGATTCAGAGTGAACCATCGTTTTTAGGGTTGGGCAGTTTGGCCTAAATCATGCCATCAAAATTCCCCGCAAAGCACATCAAGTCCACTGGACCCCTTTGCTTTAGGGTTCAGGTTTTTCTTTAGTTTATTACCTCTCTGTATTCAAAAGCTGTATAAAAGACATGCAAGCTTTAGTGACCCCCAGTGGCAGCAAGCAGTAATAGGGGAAGAGTCTGACAGTCGAGAAGGTCTGAACAAATAGGAAGCTTCCTCTGTCTATCTTTAGCAAAGTTTAAGTTATCACTGATCCCCAAATGTTACATTTCTTTTTAATATTTACTCCAAGGAGTAGTTTGTTTAAAGGGCAACGTACTGCACTGTAATGTAGTGTCTGTTTGTTTGTATTTAAAATATTGTAGATATGAAGCAGATGTTTGATGATATTTAAAAGGTCATATACAACACAAAATGATACAAATATTTTTATGCATGAAATGTAAAATTTTTGCTCATTTTTAATCAGGAAGTGTCCTGAAAATACTGCATCACTGTCACAACTGTAAAAACTAAAACCCCAAAGATGTAATGGTCCAGGTCGAAATAAAACACTTAAAAGAACCCAAACTGATCTTGCAGTGTTTTTACTTTATGAAAAACCTGCAATGTCTGAGTAAATCTTAATCTTATTTAAAAATATTTACCTTTTTTGTTCTTCACTCAATTTGAGTTCAAATTTGATCAAACCACGCACTTCAATAAAAACCCAGACACTGTGACCATATGTTACTCCTGGGGTAAATGGACGGCTGCCATTTAGCGAAATGCTTTATAGTGTGGCAAAGTGTTCATTTTGGTGTCTGAACTTCAGTCAAGATATTTCTGGCTGCAATGACTGTTGCTATATACCTTTTTCCAAACTGATTTAATAACCACCAGAGACCATGTAAATAACTGCAAGGCAAATTTCAAACGATTTGGTTTAGTGTGGAATATTCACACGGCTGTAACTCTGGCACTGAAGATGCTCTATTTGTCTGCCAATTTGAGAAAGATCTGATTCTTTGGCAGACAGATGATTATCACATATGGGCAGAGCTGCAAGTGTGACTTCACACCAAGAATGAGTGGGGTTCAGACAGTAAGGGTGCCACACTGATGTTTGACTCTTATTTTACACACGCATTCAGATGATGAGTTCAGAACAACACATTCTTGACATTGGAAAGTCTGAGGGAAATAAGCCTTTGTCCTCTGTAAAAATATGCAGCTTGGCTTTGACTACATGAACTGGAATAGCAGCAGGCATTTATCTACTGCCCGAATAAAGAAGGCTTTGTTAATGTCCTCAGAGAGGGTTTTCGAGCCAATTTCTCCTATTTATATCATATTACCAAAAAGAGCTGGTTAATATGAAGGTATACTGTGTGTATGCATATTAGTGTGAAAGGAGAGAGACTCTTACACCTTTAGTTTGTTAAAGCTTGTGTGAAAACTTGTGGCTTTCAATTATTTTCCCCTCACCTGATTTGTGGGGGAATGTTGTTATAATTAATAAAATTAGCAGCTAAGCCAACAGGTAAAACATATACAATTTCATTGGATTTCTTTAAAAAAGAAAAAGAAAAAAAAATACCCCTGTATTGGTGTTGTTCTTACATCATCTCACCAGCCAGAATCCACCAGAAGGGTGTAGAAGTCACACATGCTTAAGAGGCAGTACCAGCAGTGGGAGATAATATATTTAAAGCAAAGAAGATGGTCGTGACCAACGATGGTACAAAGTACATTCTAGGCCCCTTGTATGCCAGAAATGATTAAGCTAGGTGCCTGATATCTATTTACACGCAAATGTGTTAGTAATGTCTCTTTTAATGGTTCCCTGTGACTGTATTTGTGGTTGCTTAAAACAAAATATCGCCCTCTGCTGGTACTGCAGCTTACTGCAACTTGAACATCCTGTCCATTTCACGCTTACGAGAGGCAAAGCGTGACATCCACACAGTGGACCAGCATCTATTACACGTGTCACTACCCGATCCGTACCGGAAACCCGATCGGTACCCCGCATGCGCAAATCTTACGTCACTTCCTCTCTTTGCCAACATCGCGACATTCAATATATTTGAATG
>NW_024582496.1:407401-413329 GCF_018398535.1 Haplochromis burtoni | reverse complement strand
CGAACAGATCGGGTAGTGACAACACGCTTTGCTGTGACATTGTGTTGTATCTTAATGATGTCAGCACTGCAACTGACCAATGACACTGCCTGAGCATTCAGTTAGCATTAGAAAGAAGTTAGCTAATGCTATTAACAAACTATCACTAGCAAACTAACATTAATAACCTAAATTTGGCTAACAGCAAAACTGACTTGATAATATATTTTTATATTGCATAAATTAATAAAGAAAACACTTGAAATACTTACCAAAAGAGAGTATATATATAAGCAAATGCCTTTTTTTTCTTAAACACACTACAAAGCTATGACATCACGATAACGTGACTGGTCAGTTGCAATATTGATCCTGGACCAACATTATTATGATGATGCAGGAACAACACCACCACAGTGATATCAGATATAACAAAAAAAATCTGTCCAAAGCATTTGTGCATCTGTGCTCAATGCAAACATTTCAACAGTTAATTCCTCGGCACAGGCTCGAGGTCGCTTAAATGGAAACTTACCCAAAAGAGAAAGTTGAAAGCAAACAGCAGGTATTTCAGGCAGATGGTCCCACATGTTTCCTTTTTCTCCTCTAAGACCCCCATGCTACAAGAGACAGCAGATTTTCAGTCAGTTATAATGATTTCATAACGGAACAGCATTTTCAGTTCTGTTTATACAGTCAGTACACAAGCACTCACTACAATCTTCAGCTTTCACACATACAACTAATAACTATAAATGTAAATGGTAAATGGCCTGTATTTATATAGCGCTTTACTAGTCCCTAAGGACCCCAAAGCGCTTTACAATATCCAGTCATCCACCCATTCACACACTGGTGATGGCAAGCTACATTGTAGCCACAGCCACCCTGGGGCGCACTGACAGAGGCGAGGCTGCCGGACACTGGCGCCACCGGGCCCTCTGACCACCACCAGTAGGCAACGGGTGAAGTGTCTTGCCCAAGGACACAACGACCGAGACTGTCCAAGCCGGGGCTCGAACCGGCAACCTTCCGATTACAAGGCGAACTCCCAACTCTTGAGCCACGATCGCCCGATGAGATATAACCAAATAAAAACATATTTTACTACCATTAAACAAAGCCGTTATCTTACACCTTTAAAAAAACGGAGCAAATTTATTGTCTAAGCCACCGGTTGGTAACCTTTACAATCAAAAGACATTTTTGTGTAATTTTTAACCAAAAGAAATCAATGTGGAGTCACAAAACATATTTGAGCCTAACAATAAATCTTTTAACATGTGACTACTCTGCAGTCACTGCTCAAAAAAAGGGAAGAACAATGAAAAGAAAAAAAGTTAAAGACCAACGAAAGATGAAGCATACCAGTAAGCTAACAGCTCGGGTGGTGAACAAATAAATGTGCTTACTGTTGTTTTCCATGGCAACCTTTCAATTTTTTGTTTTTGGAATCCAAAAGTAAGCAGATAAAGTGCCAGGTGATAGACTACAGCTATGACAAGCATTGTAGTTAACAAAATATTAAAACCTCTTTTTAATTTGATTATAAGTCACACATTTTTACAACTGCAGAATGTAAAGAATTGCTAAAGAAAGTATAGAGATATAAAAATGTTAACATTCGTGTTCATTTCTAAAGTTATATTAATGTAGTTTTTACCAGAACCACAGGAAGCCACTGAAAATGGGCAAAAGGGTCACAGGTTTGAGACATTATGTGAACCCTTCACACACTGAAAACACAAAGTTACTACTTTGATTAAAGTCAGAATATCAATTTAAACTCTGGCTGCCATATAAATTGATATTCTGACTCACTGTGTCGTCATGTATGACAATCAAAATCTAAGAAGCTAAGACCAGAGGAACTTCCCATCACTGATTACATTTTAAACTGTGCTGGGACTGGAACACACTCTTTGGCTTGATGGTTAGACACTTTACCAGATTTCTTCTGTTAAAGTAACAAAACACAAACATACCAAAGTTAATCATATGGTTTCACAGGGTTTTGTGCTAGGGCTGATACATTTCAGATTCTCAAGGTTGCCTTCCAGCACTCTGAAATGCCTCCAGTGTAACCAAAATGCTGCTGTACTGATGGGAAGTAGCCAGTGAGATCAGATTTCTCCAAATTGTATTTTCTCTTTCTTAATGATCAAGCTTCGTCATGTCTTAAAGACCTCGTATCCCAACAGAGCACTTTGCTCTCTGAGTGCAGGCTTACTTTTGGGACCTAGACATTCCAAAAGTAGAATGGGAGGAAATCTCCTGATAGCCAAAAGTGTTGATTGCTTAAAAAGTGAAGCAGGGTCTTGACCTTACTATCTTAAGTGCCCTGAGATGACTTATGTTGTCATTTGGTGCAATATAAATAAAACAGAAAAGGAGTGAAATATTTTAACAGGCTTTTAACAAATGAGTTGTTACAAAGCTAATGTAGTGTGTGGGGGAGTGAGCACCAGATCAGCAGTGTAGGCAGAATCAGCAAGCTGAGTTATTACATGTATATGCAGAGAGATCCATGACTAAGCAGTGAGTAGGAGCTGAGCAGTAGCCAACGGCTGCAAATTATAACCACCCGCTTCTTAGTTCTTTAGTGCCTGATACCAGAATCCAACACTTGTTTAATATTATATGAATGTTTTAAACAGAGTGGATTTCATAAATCTTATTACTAATACTACAAATGAAAATCAACCTGCATTAGTGCTTAATGGCTACATTTTTTCTTTATATTTGATCCCATCTATATTTAAACACAGGCACTGTATTAAAATCTGAGAGCAGTCTTATTACAACTCAACTTCATAAAGTTTGAAGTTAAGTTTTATATTGTCTAAAACAACATACTGCTTCCCTGTAAATCTTTGTTTCCCACATCTCCCATCCACTTTTTTTTTCACGCTACAAACTTGCAAGTCAGGCCCAGGCTTGCACTCCTCCTCTTCTTTCCCATCTGCTTTCCCACCCCCACATACTGCAGACTACCGTCAATTTAGACATGGGCTGTGCATGAATGAGTGAGTATGTCTGGTCTCCGTTGGTTGGCCATCTGTTATGGTGGTCTCTCTCTTGGTGTGCTCCTGTTAATTAAATTTAAACAAGACATAACTGACAACTCCTCCTTTTACTTTTCGGGGTTGGATATTAGTCTGCTGAGCCAAGAGGAGCAGTCATCTGTTTAAGTGTCTCAAAGCTTTCTTTTTAAAATGGAAAAAAGCACTACAGGAGAAACGGCACTTCTGTGAAGTGGGTTTACTTTCAAAGGGCACAATTCCACAGCTATGTGTCATGCCATCTTTGGTTTGTTTCAGGATGAGGTGTCTTTACTCATCAGGAAATTAAACAAGACTACCTCTTGGTAAATAAAGCCAACATGCACCACCTGTCTGACACACTCATGTCCATGAGCTAACAGCAGTCTTGTCTGCTGTGTGAGATTACAGTGGTGAATCACTTGGAACGGGTGCAGAAAGGATTTTTTATCATCCACATAAGTGTACAGATTTTTTAAAGTGCTACATATGTTGCAGGTTAGTGAAGGTTGATCAAGCATTTTGTTTTGTACTTGATATAAAGCACCAACCACCAGTTTTAAACATACATTTGATCACTGTATTTGACAGCTTTACATATGATGAGAAATGTTCTGAGAAAGGAAACTGTAAGATTTGTGAGGCCTGTCCCTCTAAGATCTCCCATATGTAACCTTCATTTGCTTTTGTTGCTGTAAACCACTCTAGTGTCACTTTCTAGTGTCATACCTATAAAATGTTGCTACTTCTAATTTATCTTTACATGCAAAAACTACATTTTAGAAATTTCCATCCAAAATGCTACAGCCTCGTCCAGCATTTCCATAAAAGCATATAATGTACACAGCAACCTGTTTGTGGACATTTTAAGACCTACGTGCAACCTACTTGTGACTGATGAAAACAGAGGCCCACTGTTTTTGGGAAGCTAAACATGTTTCAAAATTTACTTTTTACTCTTTTTAAGGGGAACCTTGCTCCGTTTTGGATGACATTCACATACACAGCACTGTACGTTCGGCTTACCACAGTAGTTTAACAATGCATGTGTGCAAACTGGGATCGATAAGCATAAATCCTTCATTAATGAGCTGTTATAGCTGTGCGATAGTGTCATGTTGCGTTGGGATCGGCGCGGCTTCAAACAGAAAACCTAAAGCTTCGCGATAATACCAAGATTAGCCCATTAAAGCATATTAGCCACGTTAGGTAGCATTGACCACAAGAAAAAGTCCCCCTAGCTAACCATATCTATTAAAACAAATGAAATAAAAGCAATATTGTATGTTTTTTTCTGTGGTTTTTAACTTACGTTACACATCTCTTTTGCTGCTGTAGTGTAAGCTAACGCTACACTTATAAAACTGTCCTTTGCGGCTGTAAATGTTAAAACAGCCATTCTCCCACTGACGCTACGTCCAGATGAACAGAATCAACTTTGGGGTTTTACACAGCCATGTTTTCCCCTCAAAACGAGCTACTTTTTTACGCTATATCATCTTAATAAAAGAGTGCATGTAAGCCAAGCTTCCATCAGAAGCAATTAAACCTTTCGCTTAGTTCACAAAATATTCCAATACCACCTCAACGGGCCACTGCGGCACCGCAGCATACGCTAACCTTTGTACGCAGACTACTTCCTGTTTCTACTTACCTGCCGTTCTTCTAGCTGCTATCGACGAAAGAAATGTGTGGGTATTCCTAAAGGACGCCTTTTCCAAGGATAAAGACGTTTTTCAGATTGAAGTGAAGCTAGAGGGCAGGGAATCAAAACGCTGAGCTCACGCAGTCAGTAAGGCTGAAGCTGCTGAGTGCTGACTCCACCCCGGGCCACCTTGCACGTTTACTGAGTTTTTCACGTCCCGGGGCGATGCTTTGTGTAGTAAGAGCAGACAGTCACAGGGAGGAAAGAGGGAAGCCGAGAAAGACGGGATCTAGGATCTAAGTGCATTTGTAAGGCTTGTTAAAAATGCGAGACTAAACATTTGAGTCGCAGAAATATACTCTTGTATAAAGAGTATAAAGAAAGTTGAAGAATAATTACATAAGACTTAGCCTAGTTATTTTTCAAATATAATGATAAAACGTGAAACAAATGTAAAATTAAACACAGCAATCTGGGCTTATAACTTGCCCTATGAAGAAGTCACCTGTTGTCTCATTTCTAAGATTAAAAAAAATTATATTTTACTAGTTGAGATTAGTATTTAGTAATTATGATTGATTCGATGCAATCTACCCGTAAAATTTTAAGTTAAATTTTATTTGATCACAAATCACAACAACAGTCAATTCAGTGTGCTTTATATTGTAAAGACCCTACAATAACAGAGAGAAAACCCCAACAACCCTTTGAGCAAGCACTCGGCTACATCGGGAAAGAAAAACTCCCTTTTAACAGGAAGAAACCTCCAGCAGAAACAGGCTCATGGTGGAACAGCAATCTGCCACAACCAGTTGGGATGAGGGAAGGAAGACAGAGCAAAAGGCACGCTGTGGAAGCAATGATTACCAGCGATTACTAAAATCAAAGTTAATGGAATTGAAATTGAAAGAGTGTACAAAAATAAATTTCTTGGAGTGATAATTGATGATAAGCTGAGTTGGAAGTCTCATGTGAAAACAAAAATGTCAAAAACCATTGCTATTCTCTATAAAACAAAGCATGTCCTGAACAAAAAAAATATATATATTATACACACTTTAGTGTACTCTGTTTGTTCTGCCTTTTGTAACTTAAATCGGATATTATAGTTGTAAGCTGCCCTAGAGCTCCCTCTAGTGGCTACTTTGGGTTCGGTTACTTTGGGAAAGGAAAAAAATGAGAACGTGAAGAAGAAATAAAAGATGGCGGAAAGTGATACCGTAATGTTATCGTTCTAAGCTGATACGGATCTTAAAATGTTGT
>NW_024582496.1:376275-398811 GCF_018398535.1 Haplochromis burtoni | reverse complement strand
TGCCTTGGACAAGATATGTCTGTAAGTATGAGTGTCGATAAAATAATTATTATCTTTTGTTTTGTGTAAAAATGGTACGATAATTTGTACATTTGAAAGTTTTATCTTGTTAGCTTGCAGTAAGAGGGTAACAAGCTAGTTTACAATGTTAGTTAGCTAATACAGTATTTTGTACTTTCAGTTTTACGATGGTCAAAGAGAAGGCAATGGTCAGAGGCCATTCTTCAATAAAGACAGAGCGCAAAAAGGAAAATAAGTCTGGTTATTGGAGCATCGTTATCTCGCTGTCTAGCTGGTGAAACTAAGAGACTCAGGGCGAGGACAGCATAGTAAAAAGACATTAGCGCAGCGGGCACAACCACGAGGAGCTATTTTCAGCACATCAGTTATGAGTCTACGGTCAGGAAAGCAATATCAACTGGATCTTCCAGAAGAGGAAGAAACACCAGATCAAAGAGAAACAAAACAAGTGTACAACGCAGAGGATATGGAGAACAAGGATAATGCAAGCAACGCAGACACACAGGCGGAGTCTAGACGCTCGCGTACATCCAAGCGTTCATCCACAAGTTCTGCAGCACTTAAAGCACGAGCAAAAGCAGAGGCTGCGCGTGCACAGCTGGCGTATTCAGAAAGGGAAGCAGCTATAATGAAACAAAAAACTGAACTTGAGGCTAATTTACATGTTTTGAGCTGTCAAAAGGCTGTTGCAGTTGCAGAAGCAGAGGTTGCAGTTTATGAAGAAGAGGAGGAGGGACTCTTAAAAAGTGAACTGCACTATCCATTGGTGGGACCACCCGCCAGTCCAAAGCAACGCACAGCAGAGTATGTACAAAAACACTCAGATATTTGCCTTGAAGGATTCAAATTAAAAGTAGATCCACTTGCCTGTCACAAAGCTGCACGTGAACAATGCGAAATGGCTATGAATGCAGATATAGACAATGACGGCTCACACAGTGTTCAAAAGGCTAATGTTAAAGTGGAACTCCAAACACAACAGAGAGAGAGACTGGATTCCCCCAAACCTTATCCGTACAACACTCTTCAAACATCAACAGAGACACAGGGTGTCCAGGATATTACAAGGTACCTGACACGTAGGGAAATGTTAAGTACTGGACTTTTGCAGTTTGATGACCACCCAGAAAACTACTGGGCGTGGAAGGCATCATTTCAAAGTGCTATTAAAGACTTGCACGTTACAGCTCAAGAGGAGCTAGATTTAATGGTCAAATGGCTTGGAGTTGAGTCTGGTCACCAGGCCAAAAGAATCCGATCAGTCCATGTCTTTAATCCAGCTGCAGCTCTCAACCTTGTGTGGCAAAGACTCGAGGAATGTTATGGATCTCCAGAAGTGGTAGAAAATGCACTGTTAAAAAAGATTGAACAGTTTCCCAAACTAAACAACAGAGACAACACAAAGTTAAGAGAGCTGGGTGACGTTCTGCAGGAAATAGAATGTGCAAAAGATGGAGGATACCTACCAGGCCTCTCATATTTGGACACAGCTCGCGGAGTCAACCCCATTGTGGAAAAGTTACCATATGGACTGCAGGAAAAATGGATTGCAACAGGAGCAAAGTACAAAGAAGAGCATAAAGTTGTTTTCCCCCCTTTCAGTGTCTTTTCAAAGTTTGTAAGACAACAAGCCAAAATAAGAAACGACCCAAGCTTTGTCATCACACCTCCTGCCGACACAAGCTTCAAGAAGGAGAAAAGCTTCAGAGGCAGTAACAGGCAAGTGATTAGTGTACACAAAACAGACATTCCTACAGACACTGGTTCACCTCAAAATAGTTACAGCAAGCCTATAGAAAGCCCTGACAAGGTATGCCCAATACATAAGAAGCCTCACCCTCTTAAAAGGTGCAAGAGTTTTAGAGCAAAGCCCATAGATGAGCGCAAGTCATTTTTGAAAGAGAACAGAATCTGTTTTAAATGCTGTGGCTCTACTCAACATTTAGCAAGGGACTGCAGGGCTCAAATAAAATGCATGGACTGTGGTAGCGACAGGCATTTAGCAGTGCTACATCCAGGTCCACCCCCTGCTCCAGCTGAGAGCTCTGGAGCTGATAAAGATGATGGCGGGGAGACACAGGATAATGCAAATGCCTCAGTTGTTTCCAAATGCACAGAAGTCTGTGGTGATGAAGATAGCCCACATTCATGCTCAAAAATAAGTCCTGTGTTAGTCTATCCAGAAGGCGAAAAAGAACAGGCTAGAAAGATGTATGCAGTGCTTGATGAACAAAGTAACAAGTCACTAGCTAAGTCTCAGTTTTTTGAGCTCTTTAATATTAAGACACGCTCAGAGACTTACAAGCTCAGAACATGCTCAGGACTGTCAGATAATGTCGGCAGAACAGCAGTAAACTTCATGATTGAGTCAATGGATGGTAAAGTAAAGCTCCCACTCCCAAACCTGATTGAATGTGACATGATTCCAGACGACAGGAGAGAGATTCCCTGTCCACAAGTGGCCATGAAGTTCTCACACTTACAGAAGATAGCTGAAAAAGTACCTCCTGTAGAAGAACAAGTACCTATTCTTAGAGCAGGGCGATATGGCCAAAAATATTTATCACGATATATATTTGAAAATTTGCGATAACGATATAACCGACGATATAATTGATGCGAGACAAAATACAACTCCACAACATTACTAGCGCAAAAAGACAACCTTCCATTTATTTTCACTTAAACAAGAAGCTGGTTTTTATGTACATTAAAGCTTTATAAAAATGTAACAGTGCAAATGCAAATTCCTTGCTGAAAGTTTAACCAAAAGGCATTTCCAGTAGAAACGTGCTGACATATCCTGAGCATAACCATGTATAATATCCACTGAAGTTAAAAAGAGGTGCTTTGCAACATTAAACTGCAGTGTGCAGTACGTATTTTTCGGACCATAAGGTGCACGGGATTATAAGGCACATTAAGCGAAACAAAGCAGTCAGATAAATCAAACTTTATTAAACTCATTCTTCTTGCTTCCTCCACTTCTGTACCATTGATTCATTAATGTTGAATTCTCTGGCAGCTGCTCTATTCCCATGTTGTTGCAGTATATTAATGACTAACCTCGTATTGTGGATGGATTATCTCAGTTGTTCTCCTGACTGAAGTTTGGTCCGTTTACAGCATCCTGCCATGCGATTGCATTTGTCTCTAACCATGAGGAACCTTCACGTTAACTTTTATAAGTGGAAAAGTGTTAGTGTTCGTCCTCCAGCTTCACTGTTTATGTTATGCTAACATAGCTGTGTCGCTAGCGATCACGTAGCACATCATTATATACCAGCTAGCCCAACTTCAGTAACCCTACAAACGTCACTGCTGTTTAGTTTCCTGTCTTCATTTATGTTGGAAGTGATAGCAGAGCTGTACGTTTGATTTTTTTCAGAAATCTCTCAGTCAGAACATGCTATATCATGCTTAGGTAACTAGCGAAACTAGCGAGCTAACTTCCGCTAGCTTCCTGCTAACTTCTAACTCCGTTAAATGTAATAACTTTTGTTTTCATGGATGCCTGGAAGTTAAACTTTATAGTTACACCTGGTAAAGCAGCAATGCTGATCGTTTTATTAAAGATGAAAGAATTTAGACAGTTTTTAACTCTAAGTGATGCTGCAGTGTTGTAGTTTAAAAAAATCAATTAAATGTAGAGTGGTGTATAAACACACAGTTAATGGAAAAAGGTGAGTGAAGAAGAAACAAGCTGATGGGAAGCCTTCAGTAGCCTGGGCCTGTTACGCTCCCCTGAGGGGTCTAGGCAGTGAGGGGGAAGTAACAAAAAGTGTTCAGGTCAGAAAAAGGAGTCAAGGAGGCAAAAGGGTTAAATTTAAGAGTTTTATTAAAGTTTCTCAAATAAAAAAGACAGAAAAGCCGCTATCACCATTTAAGAAAACAAACAAACCTCAGAAGTTGGTCAATAAAGTAAAACGTAAGTCAAAAAGAGAGCAGCTCACTAGCTGCAACCACCACAAACACACAGAGCTCACTAGCTGCAACCACCACAAACACACACAGCTCACTAGCTGTAACCACTCACATGGCACTCTGGCCAGAGCTCACCTTTCCCTGGGCTTAAATCTCTTTAATTACTGACGAGAGTCAGCTGCACAAAAGGGAAAAGGTGGCACCTCAGGCAGAAGAGGTAGTGGGACACGCCCACACAGGCACCTTCAGGAGGAGGCCCTGCTAGGACCTTAACACCCCCTCCCATAAATACAAACCCGTGGTTTGTCACATGATTATGATAACCAGAACAACTAATCAAGTCCGTAACCGTCGCATCAACAAATTGCAGGCTTTCCACCTACCAAACCCCATAGCAACGGTTAGGCATTGCCTGCGGAAGCTGCCAACCCCATCTCAATGGGTTCAAAATACTTACTGAGGGTGGCCGCAGACCCTCAAAACAATGTCTCATGTGCTAGCCAGGGCTTTTTTGAGCCATCACATGTGGAGAACACAGCAGGCAGTCAGAAGACCTTACTGTAACAGTTTTCAGACGATTGCTCAGGTCACGGGTACAGGCATGTTTGTTAGTCAGGGGTGCAGGTCTGAGTGGTGGTGTTATACATGATCTGTCCACCTGCAGGTCATTTTGAGGAACTGGGACATTTTCAACCAGCAGCAGCTCAGGGCTAGTTGACCTCTTACACTGACTACAGGGTGCTACTGAGCAATTTTGCGCCAAGTTTAGCCTTTTAGTAGGCCTGGCAACCTTGTCGGTTTGAGAGCCACGACTGACTTTTCTCAAAGCAGGCCCTTTTTGCTTTGAGTGGGCTTTCTGTTTGCGTTTCAACTTCAAACAGTTAGCAACAAGGTGTCCAGGTTTGTGGCAGAAGAAACAAAGCTTTGTTTCGGGTCTCGAAACCACAACTTTTCCAGCCTGGTTAGCTGGCCCACTCTTACCTCTCCAAGATGTACTATGGCACAGAGGGGTATCACATTCTACAGCATTTATTTTATGACTTAGGGTGAACTCATCTGCCAGTGTGGCAGCCTGCTGTAATGTGAAAACCCTTTGTTCACTTAAATAACAAGCAACACAGTCAGGCACTGTGTTCTTAAAGTCCTCTACCAGCACAAGCTCACGTAACGACCCCAAGTCATCAACCTGGCTTGCAGAGCACCACCTATCAAAAAGCTTCGCCTTGTCCCTAGCGAAGTCAAGATAGGACTGACCCTGTGCCAACTCCAAACCTCGAAAATGCTGCCTATAGGCCTCAGGTACAAGTTCATAGGCTTGGAGGACGGCACTTTTGATCTTTCCATAAACTAGGCCGTCCTGCCTAGACAGACCAGAACAAGCTTCCTGAGCCTTACCTGTGAATTTACACAGCAACATCACCCCCCACACGTCTTCAGGCCACTGTAATGCAGTTGCTATGCTTTCAAACACACCGAAGAAGCTCTCAACACTGGATTCACAGAAAACGGGAAACAGGTGGATGTTATTGCCCACAAACGAGCTTCTAGACACCTGTGCACTGATAGCTGCATCATCCATTTTGGGGGCCGGAGAAGGGTTAGAAAACACACCCTAATTAAGACACAACCACACCTCTCTGCCAACTCATTCAGAGACTACCCAATAATTAACCCATTAATGGAAAACTACACAACTTACTTTAACTGACCAACTTACCTCTTGCAGTATACACATTAAACAAACACAACTTACGCAGTTCCTAAGCACAACAAACTTTACCTACCTATCTTCTGAAGCGTGCCGGGCTCGAGGCAACTTGGAAGGCGAAACTTCAGCGACTGGAGCCCTGAATTGCCTACCCCCAACAGGGAACTAATCCCTGCCCAGGATTACCCCAAAAATAATAAAGGCAAAATAACAAAAGAGTGCTCGAAGGAAGAACTTAAAACGAAGCTCAGCTGGACACTCACCTAACTTAACTGGGAAGTTGTAGTTCTCAAAAAGGTGACAAAGCAAGATAATCAAATCCAACTTGAAGCTCCCTTTTCAAATATCCCGGACGAGCCCCCACTTGTTACTTTGCCGTGAGGGGGAAGTAACAAAAAGTGTCCAGGTCAGAAAAAGGAGTCAAGGAGGCAAAAGGGTTAAATTAAAGAGTTTTATTCAAGTTTCTCAACTAAAAGAGACAGAAAAGCTGTTATCACCATTTAAGAAAACAAACAAAACTCAGGCGTTGGTCAATAAAGTAAAAAGTAAGTCAAAAAGAGAGAGCCGCTCACTAGACACAAACCCAGACACACAAAAGTGTCCAGGTCAGAAAAAGGAGTCAAGGAGGCAAAAGGGTTAAATTTAAGAGTTTTATTCAAGTTTCTCAACTAAAAGAGACAGAAAAGCTGTTATCACCATTTAAGAAAACAAACAAAACTCAGGCGTTGGTCAATAAGGCTTAAATCTCTTTAATTACTGACGAGAGTCAGCTGCACAAAAGGGAAAAGGTGGCACCTCAGGCAGAAGAGGTAGTGGGACACGCCCACACAGGCACCTTCAGGAGGAGGCCCTGCTAGGGCCGTAACAGGGCCAAAGGGAGGAGTCAGGGCCACCGGATGCAGGCCTAGCTATATGCTTCATCAAAAAGAAAAGTTTTAAGTCCAATCTTAAAAGTAGAGAGGGTGTCTGTCTCCCAAATCCAAATGGGAGCTGAAGAAAGCCTGGTCTGAATCATCTTTTTTTCCCCCAAACAATCAACAAATATGTTACAATTAAGTACATTAATTTATTATTTCATTATCAAATTGATATTGACTTCAATCTAGCTTGTTCTGCTGATTCTCTGTGGTCTGCCACTGTGTATGCAATAATACATACTTACCACTAGATGACAACAGTTTCCTAGTTGCTTGACTTTAATTATCTTTCCCAGAAGCATTACAGTAATCTTGAATGGAAATGTGATTGAAAGAGCTAGGGGAAAAAAGCTCCCACAGCATCCATTTGTAACCCGTCAACATTCACTTGCATGTGTTTGAAGAACCTGCAATCAAATTAAAAGGAAATGTGGCACAGTCACTGGGAACATTTTTCACTCTATTAATCATAGACTCATCACAGGTAATCACTAACATTGCATCCAACTGTGCTTGCACAGCTTTATTCATCATTACAATCTCAACAAGCTGTGTGTAAACAAACTCAACATGATTGGTGGCACATGACTAAACCTTTGCGCCTGTCTTTTAGAGAGCTGGAGGGATCAGACCTGTTACCCGGACAGACAAAAGCTGCCAATCTGCTGCACGCTGTGTTGATGGTGGCCACATGCGTCGTTTGGAGAGTTGCATACTTCTTCAGCCCCTGAAACCCACCTTCGTTTGCAGGTTTGTGCTGGTTTGTGATCCAGTTTCAGTAGCTTATGTTGTGAAACTTGAAGAATGTCATTGTTTCTGTTGTTTCTGTCTAAAGCAACAAGCTGTTGATGTTTCTAAGAAGATTAAGTGTTGCAGTACTAAGAACAAGCTGGTAGAACACTAACAACAACAAATACTTTTTTTTTTAAAACTTACAGCACGTTTCTTTACACAGGGAAAACATTATGTCTTAGACGTGTATATACTTTTTTTGATCATTTTGATCAATTAACAAAATAGTAGATGTTACTCACAGTCCATATATCTTGTTGTCCACTGCACTTAAAATTTTTTGCATTTAATACATGTTGTTATTTTCTAGTTCATACTGCTAAAGCAGTTTTTGCCAAGGGGTAGGTAGGGCTGCTAACCTAGAAACTTAGTGGGACAGCTTTCAAGAAGAAGTAGCCTCGTAGTTGATGGTTCAGGGTTTAGAAATAGTCCTAATCTTCCTCACACCTGCCAGGGCCGTGCCAAGCCATAAATACGGGGATCATAAGAGGATCAACCTGGTGTCGGTGTGAAGGATCCTGCTGGATAGTGATCCTGGCACAGGCAAAGATTTTAAAGTACCTACTTAAGAAATACACAGAGGGGTGACAACAGTAGTGAAAGGACCTGTTTCTCTATAAAAATCGAGTAAAGATGTTTTGTTTTTGTTTTCTTTTTTTTCCTAATGTGATGGATAAAGGAAGGGAGGAATAAATCAGAATCTGTTTTTCTGTCATCAGAAAATGAGGCTCTTTTGAGAGAGAAGCTGCTTAAAGACAAACAATTAGTCAGTTAGTTCTGATCTGTTTTTTGTTTTGTTTTTTCTCATGCTTTGATTAGCGCTTTGGACACTGTCCACTCAATAAAAACTAATGACAACAAGCAGGTGGCAGAAGTCTAAACTGCATTTCAAATTTAGCTAGAAACCACTAGAAATGTAACACATTTCCCATTTATGTGAATTGACTTAGCAGTTATTCTATATTTTCCTGGCATCAGAACTCTGGGACTGCCTTAGAGCAGTGTGGGTTCCCAATAAAACTGTCACTTCTGAACAAGGTATCCCTCCCTTCAGGGTATAAAAGTGTAACTTACCTGGGGCAGGAGATGTTTTGTAGTACGAAGCAGCTGAAGGAGTGTAAGGCAGTTAAATGGCAATTTGCACAATGTTTGGGTGCTTTTCTATAAAATGAGACTGGCCTTTTTTTGTGTGTGTGTACCCTAAAGCAGCGGTCCCCAACCCCCGGGCCTCGGACCGGTACCGGTCCGTGAGTCGTTTGTTATGAATAAATTTTCTTTTTTTTGGTACCGGTACTAGTTTTATTTTGTTGTATTTATCCGCGACACGTTAAAGGCTGGTCCATGAAAATATTGTCAGGCATAAACTGGTCTGTGGCGCAAAAAAGGTTGGAGACTGCTGCCCTAAAGCGTTATCGCAGAATACTAATCTGTCTCCTTCCACAGGATCTCTGCTGCATTCACTGCAGTGCTGATGTCTCATCAGTTTTGATATGGAGGCCCAACAGAGTCGTTGCTGTTTCAGCCACAACAAATACGGTACCGTACTACCACACCTGCTGGTGTTGGAGCTATAAAAATCAGCACTTCTGACATGTCGACTTCCTGGCAGCTCACCCCTAAAACGGACTCCGTTCCCTCTTTTGAAAGGACATACATTTTTACCCAGTGAACAGGACTGCTTTGAACAACATATGCTTCATTTGGCATCAGTCATGTTTTAATTACATATGGGGAATTGAGAGTGGAGACATTTGAATGCCTTACTGAGACCCCAAAACTGTAACAAAAAAAAGAACTCGATTGATGTTTGTGTGTGTGTGTGTGAGGGTGCAGCGCAGCCTTGGATCCGCAGTGGAACCACAGTCCGCCCGGGCGCCCAGCCTTCGGGCCGGAGACGCTCCATACCAGCAACTACTCTCTGGTGTTACTGATCCAGCTCAGCCTGCTCTCCTTTGACCTGTTTGTCAACTCCTTCAGTGAGCTGCTGAGGACTGAGCCAGCTGTGCAGCTGGTACTTTTCATGTACGTCAAACTTTTTCACTGTTTCAGCCTAACGCAGCCTCTAGCTCAAGGGGGGGAAATAATTCTCAATTTATCCGCACAATCTTTTGAAATGCTGAAGTAAAATGTATTTTAGACAAGACAATAATCCTGCCGACAAGCTCTTCCTGTTTTCATCATTTTTTTTTCTGCTGCTTATACTGTTTCCTTTTCTTCAACAGAATCCAGGACATTGCCATCCTGTTTAACCTGATCATCATTCTGTTGATGCTGTTCAACACCTATGTGTTCCAGGTTGGACTGGTTGCCATATTGCTGGAGCGGTTTAGAACCATGCTAATTCTATCTGCTCTTTACTTGACCTTCAGCATCATTCTCCATTCTTGGCTTATGGTACGTCGTTAAAAACAAAGGCTTTGCCACTTTTTTGGGGAGATACTGTACAACAAGCTTACAGACATTTCAAATGCTTTCATTTTGATTTTAATAACTGCCAAGAGAAAAACATCATAAGAAAGAAAAAAAAAAAAAAAGATAAAACTTGGTTAAAATGTGTCATTATATGAGACTGAGAAAATAACATTTGCATTTCTCATCGTTCTGTTTGTAATTGTTAAATTATCTATAATGTACAAAGTCTTTACATCTCTGAATTTATCACAAAGTGGCCTTTTTGTCATCCTTCTATTCCTTTCAGAATCTGCGCTGGTTAAATACAAACAGATTTATTTGGACCGACGGTCTTCAGGTGCTTTTTGTGTTCCAAAGAGCTGGTAAGATAACAAGTTCATGCAACAAATGTACCTCTTTTCATTTAGAATGTTTTCATGTAAACACTGAAGAGTATACAGTACAAAAGGTTAGGATTTTTCCACTCTATAATCTGATTATACATATTAACTTGTAAAATAAATGTTTACATTTTGACTGAATAATTAAATTTAGATTTTGCAAATGAGACAGGAGAAAATACATGGAGACAATACAAGCCGGTGAAGCAGTCCAAAACAGCAGTACAGATTTAAGCTAAAAAACAACAACCCATTAATGCCCTAGTAAACTGTATGATCATTTCACCCACCTTTTTATTTTTCCTTTACCTGTCGCCTGTTGTTACTGGTTACTCTTCCAGGCAGTGACATCACATTTCATCACCATGTGGGTGCCACTTTTATACATGTATAAGCTCATAAGTGGATAAAAGCTTGCATCATCTAGCTGGCATTACTCTCTGTAGGTGATCTGCGTACGAGAAGAGTCATGTGCTATTTGTTGTCTTTGCTTTGTCTGCCACTTAAGACCTGTCCAGACAGCTACTCAGTGTGTAAGCACAGCCATTACCTCACTCAGTTTTAAACACTGGTGGGAATTTTCAAGTTTTCTCCCTGTTTATTTTGCAATCACATAAATCTCTTGAATAACCTTGATCACTGTGAAAACACATTACAAAAGAGTCACTGATATGAAAATCTACATTCACATCAGTCATGTTTCTAATTTACAGACATTTGTAAATTAAATATCCGTATATTTTAAAGCCTCCTAACATAATTTCCTGTTTGCAGCTTCTGTGCTGTACTACTACTTCTACAAGAGGACCTCAGAGTATCTGGGTGACCCTCGCCTCTATGAGGATTCGCCGTGGCTGAGAGATATGTTTTCACGGGTCAGACAATGATCTCTCTGCAATAGATCACACCAACACTCAGATGCCTAGTTTAAAAACGGCATTAAAAGAATATCAAAATACAGTATGTTACAAAGAAAACCCATGCAAAACAAAGAACTGGTCACTGTAATCCATTTGGTTTTAAAGGAAATTTATTCAGGGCCCATTCTAACACATCCTTCGTGAACTATTTGACAAGCTCAAAAGAATATTTCACAACATTTCCTTTCAAAGCAGAGAGGATTGTGCCAAAATTTAGAAAGGTGTCTTAGAACAAAAACACCACAAAGTGTCATGAGGGCTTGTTTTCCTGCATAAATGATAACAAAAGAATGACATCAAATGTGAAATAGTAAATGTTTTATATCCTGCTGGTACCAGTCACCATATAGCCTCCTTTCTTTTCTTTGTTTTTGTATTTAAACAAAAAAAAAAAACAACACTATATTGCAATTGTTTTATATAGATTTGAGATTATGGTGTTGCTTTAACTGTGTTTGTTATGTTGATATTGATCAGAGCTTAACTTTTATGGCTCAACTGGTTACTTATCCTCACTGTCTGTGAAATCTAAGTCATCATGTATATCTGAACTCTCTGTATTTAATTTTCATACACTACACATGCTGAAAACCCAATAAAATGTTGTTTCAAATACTGGTCATTGAGATATAATGTGTACATACTTGGACATATGATTTATTCTTTTGCTTCAGTGCTTCTTTCAAAGCATGACTCCAGATGATGGAAGCGAAGCTGATTCTTCAACTTTTCAAACTCTTTGTGGAGTGACTCCATCTGTAGGTTGAACTGTGGATACCGAGAAAACAGAAAATGTTTTTCTTTTTTCAAGAAACCAGCATCCTAATGTAAAATTCACCTTGGATAAGAGGATGCAATATTTAGTAAAAACTGATTCACTGTGACAAAATAAAGGATTACAGGGCTCTAATGTAATTTACGAGAAAATCAAGGACAGCAGGAAATCTATATCCTTAGTAATCAAATGCTACAGAGAACTCACAGAGAAGCTGTTTTTGTTGTTTTATATTCAGTATTAATGTTGCATGTCTACTTTTTCTTTTAAAAAAATCACTACTTAATACAGAATTTAAAACATGGATAATTAATACTAAATCACTAACCGCCCCACTGATATGTTAAATTACAGTGACTGACAAAAACAACAACCAAACTCACCCGTATTGCATATTTATAAAACTTCTCTGCTTCCTCCTTTTTGCCAGACTGAAAACAAAAGGTTCATCAGTGTTAATTGAGTTGCAGACCATGTGTTTAGTTATGTAAGTAAGTAAAGTTTGTTTGTATACTCCTTTTCAAGACAAGTGCTTTACACAAATATTAAAAATACAGTCAAACGAACACACCTGAATCAAGAAAAACAACACAAAACAAAATTTTTACCAAATTGCTGGTCTGAATAGATGCATTTAGGCATTTTTTTAAAGGATGCCAGAGTCATTGGTGTGCAGCAAAAGCGATAAGCTGTTCCACAGTTTTGGCACTAAAGTCTGGAAAGCAAAATCCTTCTTAGTTTTCATACGGGCATGTGGAATCACAAGGAGACCTTTATCTGCAGACAAGATTGAAAAGATTGATGATATAACTAGGGGCCTCATCTTGTAAGGTCACAGAAGTAAGAATCAAGATTTTGAACTATCTAACAATGAGTGAACTTATGAGTTTGAGTTAAAAGTGTTGAAGCAGCATTATGGACAGATTGGAAGCAATTAATAGATGCTTTAAACGGACACAAAAACGAAGCATTGCAATAGTCTAGGCAGGTGGAGATAAAGGCATCAACGTGCATCTTCAGTAGTGGGCAGCTACCAATCCTGCACCCAGGAAACAGTGTGTAGAGACAGTACCTTGCCCAAGGGTACCTCAGGGTAGCCATTCGGTGGATTTGAACCCCTGACCGCCTCCAATCACGGGGCGAACACTCTACCTACTGAGCTATTGCTGCCCCATAACAAGGGACTTAAACCAGATCCTTGCAGAATGCCACATGGAAATGCAGCCGTTTCAAACCCAAAATTTCCCAATGAGGACAAAAGTGTTCTATAAGCAAGAAATAAAGTGACCCACTCTAAGAAAGAGCCAGAGATCCCTACCATGTAGTTTAACTGTTGGACTAAGATTTGATGGAGATTTGACATTTCAAAGGCTGAGATAAGGTCAGGCAAACCAAGGGCTGGCTGAGCAATCACCCTTATCCGCAGCCATCCAAAGATCGAAAGTTTAAGGAGAGCTGTGGAGTGCAACTTCCTAAAACCAGACTGAACGTTATCAAGAATATTGTGCTTCTCCAACACCTTCCTGTCCCAACAACCTTTTATTTTTATTTTTGTAATAGTTTAGCAATTTAGGAAGTTTTGAAACAGGTCTATAGCTGGTGTTTAGTGTAAGGTGCAGATTTAGCTTTTTCAAACCTGGTTGGATAACCACCTGTTTAAAGAACTCTAGGACAGCGGTCCCCAACCCCCGGGCCTCGGACCAGTACCGGTCCGTGAGTCGTTTGGTACCGGGCCGTGAGAGTAGAGGCTCAGGTGTGAAATGTATGGTTTTCAGGGTTTTTATCGGTTTTCAGCGTTATTTTGTTATCGTTTTTATCATTAACTCGGTTTTCCTGGGTCTTTTCACGTGTTATGAATAAATTGTCTTTTTTTCGGTACCGGTACTAGTTTTATTTTGTTGTATTTATCCGCGACACCTTAAAGGCCGGTCCGTGAAAATATTGTCGGGCATAAACCGGTCCGTGGCGCAAAAAAGGTTGGGGACCGCTGCTCTAGGACACAGCCTGACCACAGAGGGCCAAATGGAGTCAAAAACTTAAGACATTGGCTGAGCTTGCTGAGGGTTTAATTTGGAGTAGTGTTTGACATACATAAGCTAAAGAAAGTGGGTGAAAAGATTCTACAATTTTGGGATGTGTGAGAGTTTATGATCGAAAGGGCGATCTGTGGGAGTTGTATTTTCTCTTTGACCACTGATCTTACCTTGGAAAAGTTTTTTACATTCATTGTAGTCCTTATCTGAAAAACCTGGTGTACTTGGTGTTGGAGGAGAAACAATGTTATTCTCAGTGTCAAATAGAACCTTGGCATTCCCTTTTCCTATTGTAAATAGGACATTTTGTGGTTTTCCCACAGGTACTCAGTCTTAAGGCAAAGCCAACTAAAACTGCAAATAGATTTAGTGATCCAAGGAGATGATTTAACGATGCTGTCTTTTCTAATTTTAGGAGGTGCCACTTTGTCCAGTATCTTTAAACACTGTGAATCGAAGGAAGCAGAACTCAGTTCCATGTCATGAGTCACAATCAGACTACTTATTTCTGCAGATTTTTGAATCACAGAGTCAGTAATATGTTGTGAGTACTTCACATGTGCAGAAGACAA
Source organism: Haplochromis burtoni (assembly GCF_018398535.1). Lineage (NCBI taxonomy): Eukaryota > Metazoa > Chordata > Actinopteri > Cichliformes > Cichlidae > Haplochromis > Haplochromis burtoni. The sequence continues at coordinate 384,357 of NW_024582496.1, read as the reverse complement.
GGTGTCAAGGTTAAAAGAGAGCTCAATTAAAATACAGTTAGCCACTAATATTAATTGATACTAATCAAAATGTCCTACTTCAAAGTCTGCATTCCTGAATTGATTTTAGCCATTTATCATATTGATCGACATGCAGCGTCTACTTGCACAAGCATTTTCCCAAATTAATTGGTGTCTCATTAAAGTGTGTTCAGTGACTAAAGCATTGGCTTTACCAAAGGGCAAAAGGATGGATGTTGGCATTAGATTCTATGGAGGTTAGGGCTTTTTACTCTGAACCCATCCCTCATCCTGAAGAGTCATTTATTCCAAAGCTTAAACTGACTCAATTCTTACCATAACCCTAACCAGTCAGCTCTTCTGACTCCTGTAGATTGTTTTTCAATTTCTAACAAAGATACGCTGTTCTGTAGTCTTCATAAAAGGGGATGTGTCAAGCCACTGTGCGCGAGATTATCTTGAAATACAGACGGAGGACATTAATAATGACATTAATAGTGTTTTATCATCACTCACCTTGAGGCAAATGAGAGACAGGTAAGCCCAGACCTCTGCATTCTGGTTGTCCAAATGGTTGGCCTCAGTCAAAGCTTCCTCAGCTGTACAAAACTCCTCCAACTAAACAGACACAGAAATGCCCACTGAAACAACAAAGGGTGACTTCCTTTCAAAACAAACAGAGTAGGGCTCCCAACTATTCTTTTAAGCTAGTATTTCGAAAGTATTTCTTTTAACAATAGAAACAGGAGTGTACTTAAAACCTTGAACCATACACTGAGTGGAATCACAGGTTTTACAATTTTATGTTATTTTCCATATAACAAAAATAATTCTGAAGGCACAACATAGAAGCTTTTTTTGAGTTTAATACGATCATTCCCATCAATGTTCTGAAGGTAAGAGTTTTACCCGGTAACATGCACCGCCCAGGCCTAGCCAGGTCAGGCAGGATGGAGACTGTTCACAGGCCTGCAGGTACACAACCTTGGCTTCCTGAAACTGAGAGTTAAAAAAAATAAGACAGAGTTACACTGTATAACTTTGTGGTTTCACATGAGATGTTTTAAGTCACATTTGAGTTTTGCTGTTATTTTCCAAGACATATGGCTGGTCCATTTTGTTTCTTTCTTGAAAAATGCATGAGGTAAACTCTCACACAGTGAATAGATGCTAGCAGACCCAGTACACATGAGTAACTGTCTGACTGATCAGACAGTGATGCCTGTCTCAATATCTGACCTTCTCCTGCATAAAGTAGCTGGATCCCAGGCGGAGCAAGACAATGTGAGAGTCTGATGGCTTCTGCTGGAATTTGAAGCTCCACTCGTAGCTCTCCTCAGCCTCATGGAACTCCCCTCGTAGATAGTGACAGTGACCATTCCAAGCCCATGCATCAGGATCCTGGTGAGAAATCCAAAAGTTGCGGCTGAATTAGACAAACACAGTGAAAATCTTATGAAGTGTCAGTGTTCCTTGTGTGTTGACACAGACTGTGTGCACACAAAAGACAAAAGAAAATAGTGTTGTCAAAAATGACAATAGTGTTCCTATTTTTCTTATTTGTGTGTTGTAAACTTTATGAAAGAACTAAAAAAAACAGCACTTAATCTTTTGAGTTTGGTATATGGCGGGGCGCAGTGGACACCCAAGTTTGTAAATGCAGTAACTCAAGTACGAGGCAACATAGAATTTTCAAATCAATACCATGGTTGCATCTGCTGAAAATCTCTTTAAGGTTTAAATCTCAGGGATCTTGACTTCAAGGTCAGAGCTCAACTTTTCTAAAAAAACAAAACAAAACAAAAAACTCAGAGGATTTTCACATTTATAACACAGGTATGTCTACTAGGAGGCTAAAGGGTAGCACTATATTTAAAAAGAATTACAAACAAAAATTAGCTGATGCTTAAAGCTGTTTTATTTAATATACATCCATTTTTTTCCCCAATTTGTATCGAATTAGGTCTGATTGAAGGACTGATGTGATGGTAAGTTGTCTGCTGCTCTGCTTTGAATATTGGCAAGAACTTGACACAGGGATTACTTTAGGGATTTTAAGCAAAATTGTGGCCAAGTTCAAGACAATATTCATAGGTTGTTTTGATTTTTTTAGGCTTTTAAAAAAGAATTTCACAAGAATTGCTAGTTCCGCTGGAGTTTTGACCACCCCAACAATCAGATGATTCCCTATGAGCAAGCAATTAGCGACAGTGGGGAGGAAATCTCCCTTCAAAGAGGAAGAACCCTCCGACAGAACCAGGCTCAGGAAGGGACAGCCATCTGCTGTGACTGGTTGGGGTGGGGGGAGTGAAAATTAAAACAAAACAAAAAAAAGCCAAAGTGATATAAAAGCACCTTAATTAGTTCTTGCAGTGTAATTTGCTGTTAATGGCCTTTTCCAATCCCTGCTTGTGTTTTTGTCACTTTTGTCCGGGGTCAACGAAGCAATGCTGGAGATTATTTCTGTGTGAGCTTTCTCTTTTCCAACTTGAAGGCTGCTGAGAGGCCGCGAGGTTTTGTCTCCCTGTGCTACTCCCGAGAGGCCAGGGTGGAAAAGTTATGCGCTGGTTTGTATCTAAGGCCAACATTTTTTTAATTAGGCTGACAAATAAATGTTGGTCATTTTGAGGTCCTGTGGTAGCTTCCATTAGTTGTTCAAGACAACTACGTCTCATATGAAATAGTAATTAGTGTACAAGCCGGAGTCTAGAACATGATCTGGTGGCTGACCCTGCATGTCTATGATGAATTTCAAAACATCATATTCATTTTCCACAGGGTAGAGTGGCACCCCTGTAGCAAGCTCCACAGTTACCAGCCCCAGAGACCACATGTCTATTGCTTCATTATATGTATTACCAAGCATAACCTCAGGTGCACTATAACCAACTGTCCCCACACAGTCACCAGGAGTCACTGTAGATGCAGAATGTAGCAAACAAAACCTGTTGTGAGCCATCATCCTTACATGGCCTTTGGCATCCGCAATCAAAAGTGGTCAATAAAGAGTTGCTGAAAAACATGTTCATGCAAACATCATTGGGTCTGCCGTGATATCTTTACAATAGGACTTCTGCTCCTGAACCTCTGCACACAGCGTCTGCAAATCCAGGCTGTATGAAGTAACTTTGATCTTTACGCAGGACTGTAAGCTGTCGTCTGTGAGGTATGAGGGATATTTGTTTTTAACATAGTTCACGGTGGAGAATAGCTGCTCACATATGTATGTGGATCCGAAGATCAACAATCCACAAATTAGGCATACTGGTAGGCCACTCTCATCAAAAATAAATTCAAATTAATCTACGCAGGCATCATTAAATGTTCTATTTTCTTCAGATATTTTTCTTTTCTTACATTTCTCCATACTTGACCTACCTGGGGTTGAACGTCTCAATAAATGCACGGCGTTTCAGCAGGTATACCAGTATCCGCTAGCGTGGCGCTTATTTTGAGCGACGAAAAATAATGAAATATAACTTTATTTTTATATTTCAAGATCACAATAATCTTCGAATTTAGAACTACAAGTTAAAAAAAATTACTAACACAAATAAAATACACTTCAGTTAAATAAATATAATTTATTTTCCAAAACCATGCGGAGCCGCAGTATAAGGATAAAAGAGCCACATGTTGCTCCAGAGCTGCAGGTTTCCAACCCCTGAACTAGAGCAATGATGCTGGAGAAGACTAGATCTTAGCTTCGGTGTATATCTGTGCTGTTAGACCAGCAGAAGGAGAATGATCTCAAGAATAAAACTAGGTCTGATTTCAATTCACTTAGATTTTGGGAATTATTTTTATAACACTCAGCTCCTTACAAATTATGTATATTATGTGTAGTAATTGATCCTACACTGGAATATGTTGTCATGCATATCTATAGAAGGTGAGCATCAAAAAGTAACAGTGGCTGTAACTGATTACTTTGTCATATACAATAAATATGCACCTTGAAAATATAAAAATAACAAATATATTTATTTATTATTCATTTGTTTGGTGTTTAGTGAAGATAAAAAAAAGAATAGCATGATAAATTAGACAATAAATTGCAGGTTTCACACTTTACAAACAGAGCATCAAATGCTTTCTGGACAAGTAATGCCCTACATGCAGTTGAACACTCCTGTAATATTCCTCACCCAGTCGATACTCGTGTTGTAGCCAGAGGTAGTGTGGAAGTACCTGATCTATGCTGGACAGTGCCTCTTTGAGGTTGGCAGCAGCACTGCAGTAGTCTGCTTTAAGCAGCTGCAACTGGGCCAGATGAATGAAGTAGGAAGCACTGCGACCGCCATCTGAACATAGGAGCTCCTCGGATAGAGCGACTTCTGCCATCTGACAACAGAAAACAGTCATCTCTGAACGATTTTTGCTATTGCTTTTTTTATTTGTTTTATTTTTGTTCAAGCATTACTGCTCAGAGCTTTTAAAATTAGACATTTATTGTTCCCAATATTACATAAGACTTTTTTTTTAAATTTGCAAAAATATAAATAAAGAGAAAAATCTAATATTTTTTCAAAATGATAAACTGCAACTGATGCTATCATACTTTCATATAACACATATCACTAACACATGTTTCTAAAACCAAGTGTCTTTTGAAATTGCAGATTGCCATATGTAATATGCCCCTTTTTGTGCAGTAACAGAATAAACCGATGGTCACGTTAACACAGTGCTGTGCAAACCAACACGCTGGGTATGTTTTACCTGCAGTGCATTGTTCTGCAGCAGGAATTGGATGGTCTGTGTGTAAATAGTAGCAGGAGCTGATTTCAAGCTGACACTCGGTGCTGGAGGCTCTTCTTTGTGCATCTCTGAATCCTGGTCAACAAGTTCTGGGTAAAGGAGAAAAATAAAGCTACACGGTCAGGTAACATCAGTTACTCCAAGGGTTTATTTTCTTCTGCCCTATGCCCTTTGGGCTGAAGTGCATGAGAGCTCTAGCAGACAGAGTAGTAACGAAAGTAGTTCCTTGACAGGGAGATGGGGCTCAGGGGAACAGAATGGGTTGAACTCATGCATAGACTGGCATTATTGCACTTGACACTGTCTTGTATATGTCTGTATTTCTGTTTTTTTGTTTTCCTCACCTTGCATAACTCTGGGAGAGTTTGTTGTTTCATCTGCCTCCTGCTTGTTCTCTTCCTCTTCGTGTTTCTTCTCCTTGTCTTTCTCCCCCTTCTCCTCGCTCTGCTCTTGCTTTTTTGCCTCTTCTGCATTCAACAGCTTTGTGGCTTCCATAAAAGCCCTCTCAGCCTGGATGGAGTCGTTCTGACCCGCATGGAACAAACCTGGAGCAAACACCCAACAAGGTTACTCCACGTTCCCCAGCATGCATCCCTCTTCCACTATTGTTGTGGGTGTTTAGGTTACAGATTGTTTTATATTCATGTTTTTTTGTTTGTTCATCATTTTGTCTGTTCAGTCTGCGTCAACTCTTAAAGAGACCAGTCCAGGGTCTACCCTGTCTCTCACCCTATGACAAACTGGGCTCCACCCAACCCTAAATTGAAGATGATGGATGGATATTTTAAAGACAGATTTACAAACCAACCTAAATCTATGAAAGTCACACACAACAGTCAAACTGTCTTGAGTAACCTGCGGGGCCTCCATTACACTGGGGGTAGACAACAAACAGTAATACCTACTGACAAATGAAGTTTGGTAGTATCATTTTGCTGTTCACTGATACAATAGCAGCAGGAAGCAAAACAGATCCTCATCTCACCCAGCAGTGTCCAGGCCACCACGCTGAGAGGGTCTAGGCTGGTGGCTCGCTCAAGGAAAGTCTGGGCCTCACTGTAATGCTCAAACATCACTGCCAATACCCCACACATCATCAGGCTGGAGCAAGAAGAGGATAAAGAAACATGGGTCTTGAACTCGTGAAACTGTTTGACGACCTGTTTTTTATGCTGCGGCTCGCCTCCTGACTGGCACTAGAAAGCATGCCTCTATCACCCCAGTTCTTATTGATTTGCATTGGTTACCCATAAAATATCGCATTGAATTTAAAATATTGTTGCTCACCTTTAAAATTATAAATAATTTAGCCCCTCGTTATCTTGTCGATCTTCTTAGTCTATATGTCCCTGGGCGAGCCCTCGGGTCTTCAGCCCAATTACTCCTCAGCCTAGATCTAGACTTAAATCTAGGGGTGACCGTGCTTTTGCCCTGGTTGCACCGAATCTGTGGAACAACCTTCCTATCACTATCCGTGCGTCAGACTCCATTTTATCTTTTAAAAAACTCACTTATTCAACATAGCTTTTCCATCTAGTTAGTGTCCCTATTTTATATTTGGTTCAATTTTTTATTTATGTACTTTATCTTTTAGCTATATCTCTTCTTAGTAACTTTGTTACATAGTTCTTATATTCCCTACTTTGTTAATAGTCTATTATTTAATCATGTCTTGATTTTCCTGTTTTTATTGTAAAGCACTTTGGTGTACCGCTGGTCTTTTAAACGTGCTATACAAATAAAGTTGTATTGTAAGTAACCACTGAACCATGTTCCAATAAAAGATAAAACACGAGCAGGTAGGTTCATTGCTTGTGACGTCAGAAAATACAGTGGAGATGAAGAATACTGTGACAGGAAGTAACTCTAAATATCTCTCTTCCTCTATCAAATAATAATATACAAATAATATACCATCATGATTTAGAATTGAGCTGATTGCTAGACTATACTTATACAGTCTATAATATTTATATATATATATATAATATGCAGGCCAAAATAATTATTCAATAATTAATCTCTTATTAAATTAATGATTTGCTTAAAGTGAAGATCAATATTGTAAGGAGTGCATTTCTAACCTGGGTTGGTGCACTTGGTCGATAGACACAGCATCATGATAACACTCTTTTGCCTTCAGGTAGTCTCCGGTCAGCATGTACAGGCCCCCCCACTCAAACATATAGGTGGGCTCATTTGGGTGCCTGACCACTAGCTGCAGGTTAATAAAAAAATATCAGAAACCACTTCATCTATTTTAACAACCATTATCATTATTCAGTGCTGCAATGTGACTTGTGTCCACTTGACGAAACAAAAGAAAAACATTCAAACATAACATTATTATAAATATTCTTGAGAATAACAGACAAACATAACCCAGTCTTTATATGACATTCTGACAACAAGTAATTAAATCTGTCCGGCAAATAGTTGTCTGTCAACCTTATTCTGTTTTTTTTTTACATAAATCTTCCTGATTATTTTTTTCGCAATGAGCTTTAGAGCATTGTTATTATACCTCTTTCCAGTAATATGCAGCCTGCTCGTAATTCCCAGTAAGCTGTGCCTCTCTGGCAAAATGTGAGAGCTGAGAACAGTGTAACTGGATGTTATCTGGGTAGCCCTCAACAGCATCTGGAGAATAAATCTGTTAAGGAAGTAAGGATAAAACAAAAAAGTCAAAAGATGTCCTCATAGACTGTATATGAAAGTGTGTGTTTGGTACCTTGCTCATAGCAACGTGCATCTCATCAACCAGGTAGACATAGAGTTTGCTGGCAAATTCCTTCAGCTGTTGATCATCCGTGAACGGCTCTGTCCGCCTCATCTTGTCACGTACGATCCTCACCACCGCATGCTACAAACCAGAAATATACACAAGCCGTTGAGGAGAAATAATGACACTAATGTAGAAGAAAAATATGACCAGAACCATTAGATCGATCCCTAAAAATAGTTTCAGTGTCCTTGTAAATTTCATTAATCCATCATAGATGTGGGCAGTTGGTCTGACCTTCATTTGTTCCTTGAAGACAAAGTATCTCCCAGAGTCATTGAGCGCTCCTATCAACTGAATCTTCATTTTCTCCAAGCTGTCGTCTTGGGGAATTTCACAACTTGTTCCAAATAGTTCCTCACACTGTTCTGAAACATGGGACACCGTGTTTGCTACCTGCCTGTGGAAGTCCAGCACAGCCTGCAGGAGCACACACCGGTGGAGAGAATACATCAAGCATGCAAATCTCCTCGATTGGGCAATTCATTTTGTGTGTGTGTGTGTGTGTGTGTGTGTGTGTGTGTGTGTGTGTGTGTGTG
>NW_024582496.1:374915-376255 GCF_018398535.1 Haplochromis burtoni | reverse complement strand
TGTGTGTGTGTGTGTGTGTGTGTGTGTGTGTGTGTGTGTGTGTGTGTGTGTGTGTGTGCTTTACTCTTTCTGCTCTACTAGGACCAGCTGGACGTTTAGGTTTGGGAGGGATCAATGCCGTCACCCTGCAAGAAACACAAAAACATCTCAATACACTCACTCATTTGTGTTTCACAGTCAGTCAGAAACAGAGGGGGCAACTACTAAATTTAACACTTACGTGTGTGTGAAAGTGTTGATAAATGTATAACTCTATCTCAGTGCTACAATCTAATAATGGAGCCAAAAGAAGCAGGTCAAACTCAGTCACCACATGGTTTAATTAGCACATTACCTTTGGGCTAGCTCTTCTGGTGATGGTTTTGGTACCAGCGGTTTCTCCAAGGCTATCTCAATGATAATATAAGTTCTGGCCTCCACATACATCTGCCATTAACACAAGTGAAGAGTTAAAGTTTTCCAAATTTCTGCTTAAACAGAAAACACATCAGCTAAATACGACTTTATAATATATTGCAGTAATAAGGATGTGCAGTAAGTTTGAGCATCTACTGCTGCTGATCTCTGCTCAGCTGTACTAAATTGCAACTGGTACCGGAGTCTCCAGTAAATTATCCTAATCAATGTTCGCTCTAATTTTTCATGTTTCTGAGCGAACGCACAAACTCCCTGAGCGATCCCTTGGCAACATCAGACGTGTGCACTGCGGTCACACCAGCATCGAATCCATCCAAGTTACATGGTTTATTAAAATAATCAAATTACAGCATTTACATTTATGTTAGACTACTTTTAATTAACTGCTTTAGCCCACTTACAATGAAAATTAAAAACAAATCTTGTTCATGACCTGTGTAGTATGTACTATTGGAAGTAAAAATAACTTAAACCCCAATTTTGAAAACACAATTTTTTTTTTTTTTTTTTTTTTGTGTTTTTGTTTATAAAGCTCTGACTTGTATTATGAGTATGAGTCTGTGGTCTGGGGGAGAGTCCTGTAACTCTCTGTCTGCAAAATACAGTATATACCAGTGTTGGGCAATGAATTATATAGTTACTTCTTCAAAAAAGTAACTGAGTTATGCAAACAACAAAGATTTTTGCAGCTGTTTACCTAAAAATGCAGCCAAGGCATTTTTTTAAATAAACATTTCAAATTATTTACAGAACAATCAGCTGTTCTGCATCAAATTTGATGCCACACAAATTATTTGTGCCACCCCAAAAATAATTTCAGTCCACTACGAGATAAAGGAGAACAACTACGGAGCCCCCCAGGGGACATGGGAGAAAAAAAAATTAGGGAGGAAAAAAAAAAAAATTAGGGAGGAAAAAAAAAA
>NW_024582496.1:370336-374161 GCF_018398535.1 Haplochromis burtoni | reverse complement strand
TTTTTTTTTCTCCCATGTCCCCTGGGGGGCTCCGTAAACAACAGCCTGATACCTGCAGGCCTGACAACAGGAGATGCATCACTGCTGTAACACCTGTAACATTCAGCAGTTGTTCTGACACACACAACAAAACTACTGCAATACACACTAACTATACAAGATTTGCGCTAAACGTCGCCACGCCGCTTTGCTAGCTAAAACACCGGTGTCGGCACATAAGGACGCTGTCATAGCCTGTCAACGACATTGATTAGCTGCGTATATACGAATGTGAATCGCATTATTGGCTGGATCCCATATGGGAGCAGCCAGTCACTTACTGACTAACACTGCAAAACAGAATTGTTAAAGTATTGATTTTAATTTCAATTCAGGTTAGATTTTTTTGTGTGTGTGCGCAACGCAGATTTTCTGTGCGCAGAGACCGTGCCAGCAGTGCGCAATTGCGTACACCTTAGAGGGAACACTGATAATTTTATTGATTTCTTCGCTAATGCTGTGCAGAGTTGTGTTGATGTTTACATGGAGCTTCGGGTTCCCTCGGCATTGACTTGTGGCTCAGGTTCATATAAATCACTGCAGGCCAGCTGCAGTTAATGGCACAGCTCCTTCACTGTGATTTGCATGTTGCTGATATAATTTTAAAAAACTTTATGTTATGGTCTAAATTCTTATAACTGAAGTCCGGTTTAATTGTTTGAGGGGGGGGAAAGGAACTGCTGGACTTTGCTTATGCTGGAAAACTTATAAAAACTCTAAAGAATTATTCACTTGTGACCATCAAAACTTTTCTGACCTTTTTGCCTTGCTCATTGGAATCTGTGGGTCCCTTGTTGCTTCCATTCATGTTCTTTGCTGCTTTGTTAGAGCTGACAATATCTTTGGCCTGGCTGGCAGCTTCCTTAGCTTTTTCCTTTAAAACACTGATGCTTCGCTTGGCCTTTGAGTGCAAGAGAGGTTAAACAATTCACATAGCAATTTAACAGCCCTATTTAAATAAAGGCAATATCAACTGCAACCCCAGAGTTGGAACACTGTGTAAATTGTATTTATAAAGAAAGTAAAATTATTTCCAAAATTCATAAACCCATATTTTACGCATAAATATACATTCTCAGTTTTAATATTTGATTTGTTTTCTGATTTTTACTGTGAATAAAATATTGGTTTGTGAGATTAACTAAGTACTCCATTCTGTTTTTATTTATATTTTAAAAGGAAACCAAATTTAAAGTAAATGAGTGATGTGTGTGTGTTACTGGAACCTTATTCAGCAAATCTTCCTCAGAGAAAGGCTGAACGCTGTATGCTCCTCGGATTCGCTGGACTCCAGGATACAGCAGCTGCCCAAAGTCTATAAATGCCAAACCATGGTAGGGGATTTCTGAGTCCTCAGCACCTAACTACACACAAACACACACAGGTCTGGTCTGGTCTCCATCTCAGTTAGACTTAAAATCACATGTTGTTTTTTCTAAGCTTATTGCATATGATATCCTAAATACTGGAAATCCAAACACCAAAGAAGAGAGAATAAAAAGGAATACTAACCTTTGATAATGGAGCCAATGACCTCATGATCTCCACTGGCCACAATCTGCTCTTAGTTATCCTTTGCTTCAGCCTGAAATTATAATCAGTACTGATACACACATTTTTATATTCTCTCTTTGTGTTTTCCATCATCCTAGAGCAATTCACCAAAGGCATGGAGGGTGCAGCCCAGGGGACATCCCATTCACACCTCCCAACCCAGAAGCACCCATTCATCCTATATCGGCTTACGCTGACATGACTGCCTTGATCTTTTTTTGTTATATTAAAAGCTTGCTATATTTTTGGTAACCCTAATCTTGTGTGATGTAATAACAAAACACTGTGAGATGCGAATCCCACTTTAATCATGTTTAACCTACCCTTTCATGTGTATTACAGTTGTTTTATATTATTATTTTTTTCCTTTCTTTATTCCTTTGTTTTATTTTTGTTTCCTAATGTGTTGCAAAGACAATGTCATTAGTTGGCCGACAACATGAGAGATGGGGCACAGTGGATGGAGGTCCAGGACCACCCCGAGGTACCACCACAGCCCAAACCCACCTAGTGAGCAACTCCAGATCCCACCAGTCCCAAGGTCACATATTAAATTGTTCTGGCAAAATAAACAACAACAACAATTGGGGCGATCGTGGCTCAAGAGTTGGGAGTTTGCCTTGTAATCGGAAGGTTGCCGGTTCGAGCCCCGACTTGAACAGTCTCGGTTGTTGTGTCCTTGGGTGAGACACTTCACCCGTTGCCTACTGGTGGTGGTCAGAGGGCCCAGTGGCACCAGTGTCCGGCAGCCTCGCCTCTGTCAGTGTACCCCAGGGTGGCTGTGGCTACAATGTAGCTTGCCATCACCAGTGTGTGTGAATGGGGGGATGACTGGATTTGTAAAGCGCTTTGGGGGCCTTTGGGACTAGTAAAGCGCTATACAAATACAGGCCATTTACCATTAAACAACAACAATGATAATAATAATCAACATGATTAATTCAGAAAATGGGTTTAAAATGCTGATAAATACAGCTCTATTGTCTTTTTGCAAGAATGTCATGGTTTCTAAACGTGTGTCTTCAATGAGAAGGTTTGTCTGGATGTTAATATGTAACTATTTCTTTGATTTCCAGTTAAGAACTATTGTTGTCTTGGCAATACTTAGAGAAACAAGGAGTGGATTCATGTATTTGTTTGAGAGAGTTTCAACTTCAGTGCTACTGCCAAGCAAACAAAGGGTTGGTAAAACAGACTAGATTTCTTTCACCGAGGAAAAAAAGTGTCATTTTGGAGAATGTTGATTAAACTGTGATAAAAAATAAAAATCTATTTTTACTATGGATATTTCACATTTTCGTTGTCTAGCTGTAACATCTACTCTTACCAGTAGCATTTTATAGTGATACAGTTAATATTGAGCATAATAACTGAGTTCAGCTTATTGGTGCAGCCCTTCACAACAGTCCCAATGTCTCATGTGGGCCTTTGTGAAAACCACTGCACTAGTTGTTTTTTCTTTCATACATTTGACCTTTACTCTAAGCATTAAGCCTATTTACTTACTGTATACTTGCACAGATCACATGCTCACTGTGTGCCTGAAATCAGTGATAAGATCAAATTCCTTTTTCATTGCTTTCTGATTTCCTTGCATGCCTGAAATGTTCTGAATAAGGAAATCCTGCTCTTAGACTCTGCTATAACATGTGTTCTGTAACAAAGAAACTGGTGACTGACTTTCCCTTTCTAGATTAAATTCGTAAAATTGTAGCCAGCAGGTAGCATGGTGGTCCGGTACACAGAGAAATAAAGGAGTGATTTGCATGCTCAGCCTCCAACCTTGTAGTTCCCCCTGCGTCCAGAAAGCAGTACATCTCTGTGTCCCAGCTCACTCTGTTCTTCGTGGTCTCTGCCTCATCACGAAATGCCCGGTCCTGTGGGAACATTTACACCACAAGCCTGTAAATAAGCTTTCACATGCTGTTATCTTCAATGGAATTGTGGTTTTTGGATTATCTGTGGTTTTCTGAGATTTATGAGTTTTTGTCTTCCTTTGAGTTTATCGACATCGATTCTTGGGTTTTATTATTTTCCTCAGTTCTTGATTTGTTGAGTGGACAAATATATAAAGAGGGAGCTGTCAAGCAGGAGGAAAAGAGTAAGACCTCAGAGGAGGTTCATGGATATAGTGAATAAGGATATGAATAAGGAAGCAGAGTCTGGGGATGAGGGGAATTTCCGGGGGCGAGGTCACTGAGGCAGTTAAACAACTCCTTGGTGGCAGAGCCC
>NW_024582496.1:361738-365074 GCF_018398535.1 Haplochromis burtoni | reverse complement strand
CGGATAAAGCGGATGAAGATGGATGGATGGATGGATGGATGGATGGATGGATGGATGGATGGATGGATATGCTAAAGGTTGGTGTCCCTGTTAGGGACAGGGATAGTTAGAATCTGATCCAGTTCATCTGATCCTTATTACCCATCTTTGTTAGTTTTTGTGTCTGTCTAACCCTGTAATGACACGTATATCACATTTGATGGATGAAAATTTGTCTGTTTTTCAGAATTCTACATCAGTGTGATGTAGTGGATGTAGCAAATACGATAAAATCCCAATCTAAAATTCCATGTGTCTCATATGTGCAAATTAATACTTTATTTCCTTCTTTTTAAAAGGGAAATAAATGGCACGGTCTGTAGTACGGATATGGACATTACATTTATTTTTATTGCACAAAAGGACAAGAGCACAATCGTAAAGTGCAAACCGTATCCAGGAACTTGTGTTAGCATTATGCTGCTTTGCAAGCATCTGTACAGACAGAATGGTAATGCTAAGCAGGCCGAGAACCCAGGGCGATGTTAAAGCTGAGTGAATGTTGACACTACCTCAGCAGGCACACCCTGAACTTCAACAGGTAAGAAACTGATGAACAAAACTGATTATCAAATCTCAAGGTCACTTTAAGAGTGTTTTTAACTTTCTTTCTTTCTTTTTTTTTGCAACATTCCAGCTGATATTATTGGTAGTATCTGCAAGCTGCATTTGTATTTACCTCTCGAGCAGTCAGCTCACCATCCTCCTGATCAATTTCCTCTGGCTTGAAAAAGACTCCAGGCAGGAAGTGGTTCTCTGGAGCTAGTGTGTCCCTATGGGGCCTCTTCTTCTGACGTTCCTTTTCTTCTCCCTGCCCCCCTGCCTTCAGCTGCCCTTCAGGGAACACTAGCACTTGGTCTTGCTGGGAGCAAAGCAGTAGTAAAGCTACATTTGTCAAAAACGCATCACCCTTGGAAAGATTGACATTTTAAGCTAGTGTGAATAGAGCAGTATGCCTTAAGAGGCCACATAAAAAGCACAGTATAACACTCACGTCTGCAGTAAGAGGGATCTCTAGGGCGGCAGTGTATGTGAAGGTAGTGGGAGCAGGGCCGGATGGCAGCATCCATGAGTCTGGGACAGAGTAGGCTGTCTCCAAAGTTACCTTTAGTAGATTAGAGGCTGAGAGGTCAGCCTCGGACAGTATTGGATCCAACACACTGACACTCACATCGAGGGTAGGCACCTAAAAAGCAGAGCAGTTTATATTTTTCATTGATATACTGCTTTAACCATACGGAATACAAATCCTAAGCACTAGATACTGCTTTTCAAACCATAATACACAACACTAAACGATTTCCTGAGTGCAATGAAAGCTCATTTTATCATTATATGTAAATTCACATATTTAACATATAATACATGTAAGTGGCTGTTTTTTTCTCTTTATCATAACCCAGCAAAAAAAAACTTATGTTTAACAACACCTTAAAATGAACATGTTCCTAAATAACAAATAACAAAATAAACCAACAAAAACATATTGCCACTGAAAAGGATAAGAGGACTCACTAACAGTTTATACAGCTTAGTTTGGTTTTTTCTGGCCTGTTGCACTTTTTATCTGTTGTATTTCTATCTGTATTTTATTTGATGCACATCACATTTTATTTGTAATCTAACAACAAGGTTGTTTAGTATTAGGAGTTGAACCTTGCTAGCATAGCATTTCACATGATAAATGAAATGAAGTGCCGGTCTTTGGCTTTCTCACCATGAATGTGTTAATTAGAAAAGCTGTTGGTTAATTTATAATACCGCAATACCACATTTAAAGTGAGAGGTATTTCTCAAAGTCCAACTTGCATGGGCACCAGAGTTAATACCCTCCGATGTCATGCTCGTTGCTGTATGGATGAAGCTACTGTTAGCTGAATTATTAAACTGATTTTGAGCAGCAACTTACCTGTGATGTTGGTATTTTACTTTTTCTTTACCAAACTCTATGACTAATTTGGACTTCTAGTCATAAATCTGTAGAATTCAACTAAGGGGGCGCAGGGACTTTTAGATAGCCCTGAACCCCTGAAGGCTCATCTGCGGCTGCATGTTAGGGATATTTTATTTATGCTTACTATAACTGTCCCTGTAGAGTAATGGGATTACCTTCATTTTCCATTTTAAAACTGCTTGGCTGGATCCTTGCTTCATTCTGGTTGCACTCCTATCTTTGTTGGGAAACTGTGGGCAATATGGATACACTCTTAAAACAATGTACAAAAAAACTTAAATTGTGAATTCTATTTTTCAACTGTCCATTATCTTTCTATTGTTTCTAGTTGTTATATTTCATATATAACTAAAGTGTCTACATGTCTGGAATTAGTATTGATTTAACAAAACACACTGTGTGATTCTTAGGCTTTGCCAAATGTGTTGAATGCATTATTTTAAAATGTCTGCAAAACTAATATTTGGAATCTCTTTTTATATACTCAACCCAACCTGTCAGTGGGTTAAAAATACTAAATACTAAACTTTTTTCTTTTTTTTTTTTTACCAGATACCGCTTGAGCCTGGGAGCCTTATTTTTGACCAGACAATAAATAGTCTCAAATTGTGGCATTTGTTTTGGTTTAAAATTGTACTTTAGCTGTAACCATCGAAAAAAGGCAATAGATGCTAAATAATTGTAGAGTCTGTGTTGGTAATCTAGACTTAATAATATAATAAGAAATAATTGTTTAATTGTTAATTCACTTTTTCAGTCAGAACTATATGCAAGCATGTCTGATCAGTGCTGTTTTTAAGTGCATTTAAAGATGTTCAATCTTTTGTCAATATTAAAAATACACAAAAACACTTGTAATTTATTTGGGTTACTTTGCTATGTAAAAATAGCAGAGAGTGTAGTCCAGGGGTCAGCAACCTTTAACACCCAAAGAGCCATTTGGAGCCGGTTTCCATGCAAACGAAAACGCTGGGAGCCGCAAATACTTTTTGACATCTAAAATGAAGATAACAATAACAACTAAGGTGTGTTGCTTATGAAATCCATGAAGTGCTACAGAGAAAGTTACATTTTATTTATGTAATTAACACATTTTTAAATCTTAAAGAAATATAACAAAAGGAAAGACACCCAGCTGAACTAAAATGATCCAGCAAACAAAAGATGCTGTGAGCCGCCACCCTTATATCACCTTTGGGCTTTTGGAGCCTTGACCTGACTTTTAAAAATGAATTAGGAAAAAAAGCACTATGCTGCTAAAAGATGAAAAATAGATATTTGCAAAATTCTGTCTAAATATGTATTTTACCAGGTTAAGGTGTGTGGAGGGGCGTGGTCTGCAG
>NW_024582496.1:351520-360520 GCF_018398535.1 Haplochromis burtoni | reverse complement strand
CAAATTTCAACCCACCTTCCAGGGCCTTTAATTCAGAAACTTTTCATAGTATGAATTTACATTTTTTTCATGAGCAATAAATAAGTCATCTGATTATGAAGAAGCCAGGTGGGAACCTTTGTCAGATCTGACTGATCTGGTATGGAAAGACCGGATAGCTATAGCTGTACCTTGTAACAGTGGTAGAAGGTCAACAACAGCCTGGCCCAGAGGCACTTGTCTTGGTTCATCATTCTTCTCCTCAGCCAGGACTTCTATCACTGTCACTGACCACCACCAAACCATATACATTAAACACAACAGTGGACATTTTTAGCAAGTTTGGTTATCAAGGAGATTCCTGTCATCAATTACACAAGGTATTCACAACACAAAATGTAATAAAAAAAAAAAGCAACAAAAAAAGTGTTGATCAAACTGAAAGAAAATAGAATGAAATGAAATGTTTCAGCTGCTGGTTAGCACCATTTTCAGTTTCATTATATTATCAGAGACAGGAGAATATTTCAAATCTCGACTTACATACAATGGGTTTTTGGGCAATGTCACTGAGAGCCTGAGCGTCGTTTGGACAGCGGAAGATGCAGGTAAATTTATAGTCAATAAAGTCCTGCATGGGGTTACCCTGCTTCTCATCTGACTCTCCCAGCAATGTTCCATCAAACTCAACCCGCACCAAACTCTGAAAGCTATCTCCTTTTTTTGATTGCTAAAAAGAAAAGAAAAGAAATACATAGCAAGCTGTAAACATTTACTTAAGATTATATCACATTTTAAAATAAAGCTTTAATTACATTAAATTTACTTAGATACTTGTTGAAGAAGTAAAATGTAGTTAGCATAACATCAAAAGTATATTCCACCAGTCTCCATGTAAGCTATTAGTACCGCATGCTACCAAAGCCTTCTAAGACCTATAACTCGGGAAGTTGTTTGCTTTTATGTCTCTCTTTGGATAAGTCAATGTGAATTGAAACTAGAAAAGAAGACTGTGTGCTAAAAGCAGTTTTGCTGATAAGAAAACAACTGTTTATGAGATATTGGACTGAAAATATAGAGCGAGCTGACCTGCCCAAATACACATAAGCTAACTTTGAGTTTTCTAATTAGATCAATGATGGATGGTCAATGATGAGAATGAAAACTGACTGACATTTTACTATGACATTATTAAAATAGAATTTTAACTTCAGTGCTTTACATAACTGCATACAATCTTGAATAAAATAATCTTGAACCAAGTGCTACTTGTGTTAAATTTTACTTTGATATTTGCCCATTTACTTGAGTATTTTTTTTAAATATATTTGGTGGTAAGTGGTTGTAAAAGTTATGTAACAATACAAGGAGAAAGAAAAAGAATAGCCACCTAAAATATTTGCAATTTTCTTTTTTTAACAAACACAATTCTAATTTCATGTAATGATAAAAAACTGAACCAATTAAAGATAACAAGTTCATTGGGAAGCTCTAAAAAGCTTATTGAGAAGTCTTAAAACAATTAAACAGATATCCAGATATAGATATCCAGCAGCTCCATTTAAAAAGCAAACATTCCTCCAGTCATAAATAAATAAAGTTCAAAAGAGGGATACACAATACAATACAATAAAAGATTGCAAATGGACTGGTTCTTACATAGCACATTTCTACTCTACTTGCCATGTGCCTCATTCATACAAGCGCTTTTTAAAAATACTTTTTCCTCAAACTAACACGCACACACTGATGGATGATGGACTTTGGCTTCAATGTCTTTCCCAAGAACACTTTGGCATGCAGACTGGAACATCCAGGAATTGAACTACCAACATTCCAAGTACTAGATTACTTGCTCACTGTTTTAATGGACTGATAACTAATAAATGGGTGGGGGGGGGTGAGAGGACAGAGGGTACCTGCCAGCCATCAGAACGTGGAGAGGGTTTCTACTGTTGTCCATTATAGATGACTTCCTCTTCTCTATAAATTACATTCTCTATATATTTCATCCCTACATATATATGTACTGTACTGAATCGCACGAACATAAGGATGATGAAATCTACTGCAACAAAATTATAGCTACATATATAGCATGCTATATTCCTATACTGCACTCCAGGTTCTATGAATAAAGGAATGTTACAGCTCTCTTAAGGTGAGCTATAATCTTTTACTGTCAAACAATAACAGCTTAGAAGTGAACACCTCAAAGTTTCTTTCGGAACTGCTGGACGGTAATGTTGGGTTATCAAGGTAATTTGTTGCTTCGTGAATTTTAAGGTAAAAAAAAAACTTCATACACAACACGTACCTAGACTTCCGTTAGACTGTTATGCCGCAGTGTTAGCAAATTTCACAGGTTTATGGGGATCATTTCTAAGTAACGGCAAGTTGACTTACCAGGTCATTTCCACGGTTTATATGTATTTTTATACTCATGCTGTGCCTTTTCGTGTTTCCTGGAGCCTCCATTAAAGGTCAGTTTGTCGCACGGGGACGCGTTTCCATGGCAACGATACCTCTCGTCGCTCACAGGCGGCGGCTCTGATATGGTGGGTTCAACGTGAACTCGAAAATGCTGAACAATATACAACAAGAAGGGCAAAATTAACTTCAGATTCAAGTTTACTGTTACCAGTTCAGCGACGCGGTTGATAGGAATCTGTCCTAATGTGCTCATATATACCACAACACACAACAAAGCACAGCATGATACATTGATACATGTACTCAATCAACTCATAAAAGTAGTGCCCTGTTTCACTGTACCTGTCTTCAAAGTGTTTTTTGTGAGAGGTTCAGCTAATATTATAATATTTATTTATTTTTTTAAACTTTATTTATCACATTTTAGACATACAGTCAAGTAAAACAGGGATCACATAAAAGATGACATTGTGGTAGTACAATGAGGAACAGAAAGAGTGACAAGGACAGTGAGCTAATATTATAATATTATAGTACATGAATAGCCTATTATGCATGTCATTACATGAATGCAGCGTTATTCAACGCAGATATCTTATTCTTCTGCAAAGATATATTCAAAAAAACAAATATTAAAGAAATATCTTTCGTATTACAGGCAAATACAGCTTTTCACCCTCGGTGCATTACACATGTGAGAGAATCGATTTTGTACTCGCTTTTATTCAGGAAAACATTTATGAAACATTTTGTTCTGTAATAGTACTAGTGAGACAGCAGGGGTCACTGCTCACTACAGGGGAAACATCCTGGTGGCGCACTCGTTTTTAAGCTGTTGTGTGTGAAATACCTTGAGTGCATTCAAGGACTCTTAGCCATTTTCTGAGGGCGAGAACACATTTTATATTGGCATTGGGAGTTTAATTTGCTTTTTCTGTGTTCTTCCCATAAAACTGCAAAAATTTAATATCTCGAGCAGGATGTATCCAAAGAGACCGTTTTATATAGTTTTTGCAACATTAAAAAAAATATTAACACCATTTTGTTGCAGCGTTATAGCTCTTTATATAAGCTAAATTACTGATCACCTAAGTGGTCAGAGTGGTACTTTCATTTTATTTATTTATTTGTACATTTCATATGAATATATTTTCTTTTAGCGATTGACTAATGCTTTTCCCGTTTTATGTAACGCACCGCGTATTTCGTTGGACAAATAAATAAAATCATTGCCTTGCTGGTAGTCCTCCGCGTCGCTAGCGGCGCTCAATCTCAGACCTCTACAGAGCTCAGCTTTCTACTTCCGGAAGCTTTATTATCAATGATTTTGTCACTTGAGAGAGATTAAACACTATTCTGGTGTTTGTCTTTTGTTTTTGTCAAAAATGTCCTACAATTACGTTGTAACAGCCCAGAAACCTACGGCGGTTAACGCCTGCATCACAGGTAAATCCGCGCTGTTTTTCGCCGTTGTGCAGTAAGGAAACATTTGCCACCTGCATGTTAGCTTTGCTCCCGCGCTACAACTAAAGTGCTCCAAACGGGCCTGTAGTAGCCGCTAGCTCTTGTTTTGCTATGTCAACGGTTTACTTGTCACATAGGTTCTGCTCGTTTGTATGCGTGTCTCAACACACACATCTCTTGTCACGTCTGCTTTAACATACACACGGCAGACGTTTTTTTTCTTGCTTCTTCTTTTTGATGTAACGTTAGCTGTGTCCTGCACGTCAGTTGCAGCGGATCAAAATGCGCTTCCTCTGCTCACAAACATTAGCATATCACACAGACTTAGTGCCCCACTTAAAACGAGTTAAGCTAGATTACGTTTTCGTTCATTTGACTCACAAAAACCGTGATGCATTAAAGCTCATAGAGACGCTTATGCTGCTGTCTTTTTGTATTTCAGGCTAGACCAATAGGAATTCTGTCACATTAAAGTTACAGTTTGACATGCACTCATGAAATGGCTGCGTAGGATGCATCATCTCTTCATGTTCACTCTCTTTTTATTTTTCATGGCGATAGTAGAGACCTCGAGATGATATGAGGTGACGAATTGAGATGAATGCTCACGTGTAATAGTCTAGACGTGAAATCTACTTACAAGTTACTTTTATTGTTAAGCAATCTGATAATTGATAGTGCCAAGTGCAATCAGAGTGTAAAGATGTTTAAAGAGCTTACGAAATTACTACTTTTCATGGTAGGTCGTTGATTGTAGCACTGACTCTGACACAGTTACATTTGTTGGAGTAGATAATGGAATGAACCAGTTTGGCCAAGATATATTAGTTTAGACCATTTTGAACACAAGTAACCGTTTGCGATTTTCCTTATTGTGATAAATTAGAACACTTAAGCAAGTTGGATAATTTCCTTGTAAGTTGTTTTTAAGCTGCTAAAGACTAAAGAAGACATTAAAAATCAGCAGTTAAGCTGATATGTAAATGTATTTGAGAAGCACCAGAATATTTATGCCCCAATTTAGTGATATTTGTGGACATTTTTAATTTCTCTGTGTGCCCACTACTCTCACATTAAAACCAGTGTATTGAACATAATGTAAACATTGTTTTTCTGCAGGTCACTTCACCTCTGCTGAAGACCTCAATTTGCTCATAGCTAAAAACACACGTTTGGAGATCTATGTGGTCACAGCAGAGGGCCTGAGGCCCGTCAAAGAAGTGGGCATGTATGGCAGAATTGCTGTTATGGAGCTCTTCAGGCCTAAGGTAAGGGGTTTTGTGTGCAGTCTGTAACACTTTGAATTATTTTTCCTGCTCGACTAGTTAGTGGTCTGGTTATTTAATATATATTTAACTGCACCATAAATGATTTGTGCTGTGGTGTGTTTCTCAATCATCTACAAAGTTGGTTGGAGGGTGCAAATTTTGCCTCTCAAAAATAGTGAAAGTCTGCACATTACAAATAGGATATGACACATGCAGACACTGTCTTCTAATCGGGCTCACAGAGGCTGATCAGGTGTATAACATGTAACTCTGGTGCCTTTTTCCTCCTCATTCTTCAGGGTGAGAGCAAAGACCTGCTGTTCATTCTTACATCTAAGTACAACGCCTGCATCCTAGAATACAAACAGACCGGGGAGAGCATTGACATCATCACCCGAGCCCATGGCAATGTCCAGGTGAGACAACAACACTAATATTGTTATAGACATGAGCCACATTGTAAGGACATTCTATTTGTTATGGTGTGTTCATATGAAGGGCAGTATGTATTTTGTTCTTCTTGGTTGAATGTAGCAGTTCACTCTTTTTTAGCTCCACTACATTCATATTAATAAATCTTAATTTAGACTGTTTTAAATTATCCATTTGCCATTTAAATTGGTAAACACCGTTAGGTAACATTTCAGAATTCTTGTATTCTTTAATGTGGTTTATATCAGTGACATTTTGGACTTCTTAGACTATAACAGCTGGAAAAATGTAACTAGCTATGTGCTACATAATGTGATGCTTTCTCATACACTCCCAGTGCCAAACAGTTCCTAACCCAATGCTCTTTTGCAGGATCGTATTGGGCGTCCGTCAGAGACGGGTATCATCGGAATTGTAGACCCAGAATGCCGCATGATTGGCCTGCGGCTGTATGACGGCTTGTTTAAGGTGATCCCATTGGACAGGGACAACCGTGAGCTCAAAGCTTTCAACATCAGACTGGAGGAGCTCCAGGTCATCGACGTTCACTTTCTGTATGGCTGCCAGGCTCCAACTGTTTGTTTCATCTACCAGGTACATGAGCAGTACAGAATGTGGGAATGTGCCTTTAATGAAATGGGGGGAAAAAGAATATGTTGAAAAATTCATATATCCGGGACATTTCTATTTAATTTATTTATTCCGGGAGAATGGTTTCAAGCTTATGGTAACTAAGCAATGCACAGTAGCAAAGTGCAATTAGTGACCAGTTTTATTCCATGTGTTGTGTTTCATAGGACCCTCAGGGACGCCATGTGAAGACCTATGAGGTTTCTCTGAGGGAGAAGGAGTTTAACAAAGGCCCCTGGAAACAGGAGAATGTGGAGGCTGAGGCTTCAATGGTGATCCCAGGTACTTCAACTATTTAACTCAACATGTAGCCGTGATAATAACAAAAACTGCTGTGTGAAAACACAAGGATGTGAGCTATGAATTGCTAGTTCATAAGTGTGTAAGTTTAGTTTACAAGTTGTGAATAATTTCAATTGTTGAATACATTTAACCCACAGCACTACTGATAACTGGTAATGCAGAGGATATTAGCTTCTGTGCTGTAAACATCTCCAAAATAGCAGAAACTTCCCAGAATAATCACTCTGTCTGTGTCCTTGTATTTTAGTCCCTGAGCCATTTGGTGGAGCTATAATCATAGGACAAGAGTCTATCACCTACCACAATGGAGACAAATACTTGGCCATTGCACCACCCACTATCAAGGTAATGATAACAGATAGCACACTTCTGGTTTAGATATTTTGATCGTTCAGCTGTTCAAAAGAAGCTAGGTAAACATTTAAGTTGCAATAATGTAGAATTGAGTTAGACTGTGGCTGTTAGAAGCCTAAGCACTGTAAGTCTCAGCAAATAGACTATTTCTGTACCAGAGGCAGTCAAAATAGAGTTAGTTGGTGAAGTCACTTGCAGAGTGGGTAGTAGTGCCCTATCACAAGTAAGTATCCTATATCTAATTCAGTGATGCATCAAAATAGCTGTTAGTATTGGGCTGATGGAAGCAAACTAATTAAATCGAGCTTGTCTGGGAACATGAGCCCAAATCTGAAGCTTGTGTATAAAACGGTGTGAAATCAAGAGTGTGATTGTAGAGCTGTCTTCAGAATCACACTTTGTAAGCATGATTGTTTTGTTATATTTTTTTAAACCCTAAGGTGTACATGTGCTTTCTTTTGTTATGACTCTTATCAGTGCTAAGCTTCCAATACCTCAGGGTTTTAGTATTATCAAGATTTAGTTGTAGTCTTTCTACTGGCATTTAAAAGAGCTCAAGGCCCAAGAGCCCCTCAACGGTTTCTCGCTTCTATAATTAGAGGTTGTTCTTTCCTCCCTCGCTGCTCTTTAGAAGAACATTTTCATGAATTACGAAAGGAAAATTCGAAATCATTCAGATTAGGAATCTTCTAATTACACTGTTTTCATTATCTTCATTTTAAAACAAATATCTTTGCTAGACCTGTTGACTATCCTAATAATTATCTTATCTCCCCAATTTAAGGATGATTGATTATTGACTTTTCAGGGCTCATTTATGATTCAAACTTTTGATAAATTCACCCATTTGGAAACAGGAAAGCTTGTTTGTCTTAAAAGTATATAGGTAATCACTTGATCATATATCTGCTGTTGATAGTCAGGGAATTTGTGATACATTAATAAGGAAGATGTACCAGCTATCGAAATCTTAACATATATTTATCTCGTTATAGGTTAGGAATTTCACAGTGGGCTCATGTGTGGGCCCTTTTTAAAAAAAAACAAAAACCCAGGAGTAATACAATAAGGCACACGTAGTCAGTAGTTGACCATGACAGTGGGCATTTTTAACATTATCTCAGTTCAATTTGACTTCATTTATATAGCGCCAAACCACAACAACAGTCTTCCCAAGGGACTTTATATTGTAAGGGGAAGACCCTACAATAAAACAGAGAAAGCCCCACAAACAATCAGACAAATCCCTATGAGCAAGCACTTTGTGACCGTGGGAAGGGGAAAACTCCCCTTTTAACTGGATAAAACCTCTGGCTGAACCAGGCTTAGTCTTTAGCCGGTGGCTCCTTATCCAGCCACTTCCCTATTATTTCCTTTTTACTGTCAATAAGTAATACTTTCGTAAAATATTTGTTTTGAATGTAATAATCAGGGAGTATATTACTTAAATATACAATAACACAACTATTGTCAATCTCAAAACCTGATATGGTTGTGTTACTGTTTGTCATATCTGCTATTTTGTAGGAATTTTCTTTTTGGAGCAATAAAACATAAATTTCTTTCATGAATATTCTCTCCACTAGCTGGCATTTAATTCATATATTTAATCGATCGTCAACTGTTGGCGTGACATTTGCCTTCTTCTCCCATTTGATTTTGATGTATAAGGTGGAATATTTCATGAGAAATTGTATTCATGTATAAATTGTAGATACCTGTTTCTTGTGGATAGTGCCCCAAATCATAACAGTGCTCTTATCGGATTCCCCAATAGTTTTAGTATTTCTATAAAAGTGTTGCTTCACCTGTAAGTATCTAAACAAATCATTTATGTCTAAATTGTAGTTTTCACTGAGATGTTGGAAATTTTCCAACAAAGTTCCCAAGAAAGTTTGAAGTTTTCATCATATTTTACCCATCTAATTACCTAGATATTCATCTTCGGTATAGAACTTTTACATTTATTAAATCATATTAAATTACATCACTATTAAGTCAAATTTTAGTTTTATTTCTTTTTTTGATGTGGCCATAATTTAAAGAGTTTTTTTAGATTCTTTGGGATATTAGCCCCCAGGTACATCATATTATTGGTTTTCCATTTTAAATAGTATTTTTATTTACAATTTTTTTT